>NW_015173755.1:0-237 GCF_001447785.1 Gekko japonicus
AGAGAGATGCCCCCTCCATGGTGCTTCTATGTCAGAATCATAGAGCAGAGAGCCCTCAAGAGCCAGCCAAAAGTGTCATGTGAGCTGAAAGATTGGGCATAACTAGAGAAATAAGATTGGGCTTGATCCTGCCCGCAGAGAGTTAACTGGGAAGCAGGATAACTGTGGACAGGGCCAGCCCCAGCTTATTTTGCACCCTAGGCGAGGATCCCTTCTGACAACCCCCCCCCCCCCCAC
>NW_015173755.1:259-13141 GCF_001447785.1 Gekko japonicus
TTCTGACACCCCCCCGTGCGCTGCCCCCTTCCCCCGCGTATGGCCCCCCCGTGCGCCGCCCCCCTCAATGCCAGTAGCTCAGAAAGTAGTATTTTTGCTCACAGGACTCCACAGCTTAGAGGAAACATTGGAAAGGCGTGTAACCATTTATCCAGGCAAGTTTGTTAAAAGCATTTTGTGCAGCACAGGGGAGACCAGCTGTCATCCCTTTGGATGGATGCTTTGGTGCCCCCCCACTGAGTCCGGCGTTGCAAGGGGAGATTTTGCGGAGGGAGGAGGCTGAAGGAGGGACCCAGAAGAAGCAAATCGAGGAATGGGTTTGACTGATGTTGACCAGGAATAAATTGACATAGAGAGGTGCAGAGTTGGAGTGTGACCTGGGCAGCGATGCCAGGCCTTCTGACCACTGCCTGGGCTTTTGATGAGGCGCAGCAGCCCCAAGAAACCCTCCAGGGCACTTTAGGCAGTGCTCAGCAGCCCTCCACACCAGTCTCCTCTAGTTCCGACAAGAGACATGAGGCAAAGGAGGGGCTTTTCAATGGGCGGAAATGGCTGGAGGGGGGAGTCTGACCCTCCTCCCCCCTGGGTGGGGATCCTCCGGCAGGGCATCGCACAGGGTCCAAAACTTTCCTCCCAGATTCCAAGAGAGCGAGAGAGAGAGAGAGGAAGGGGTGGCGTTTATGGCCTCGGCTGCTGTCGGGCAACTTTTTCTTTCCCCTCGTCTGCCCGCCAAGGCCGGCTCATCCTGCCCCTGCTGGTTAAGGCTGCCGCCCTCTCTCGGGTGCCGCCGCCATTGCTGGCCAGAGGATTTCTGCACCGATTGACCCACTTTGCTAGGCTGCTGCTTTGTCCAGCCACCCAGCATCTTTCCCGGCCCCTGCTGGCGGAGCCTCCCACGGGCGGGCAGGTCACAGGAATGGGCCGCGCTGGGTAGGGGTTTTTTGGCGGGGGGACGGGTGCAGTTTGGCAACCCTAAGAGCTGGCCCTGACTGTGGAGGCATCTGACAGTGAGCTTAAAAAGGCTAGCAGTGACTGAGTTTATTGCTTACAAGCGTCAGGGCAACGGGAAGAACAAGAGTGGATGGAACTTTCAAAGAGCACAATGTGCTTTGAACCTCTATCCCTAAAGCAGCAGAAGGTTTTGGTGTTTTCATGGGACACTAGTGATTAACTCCATGATAATTCATATACAATGTTGTATTTGTAAGGTGTGAGTGCTTGAAAATATTTCTTATCACATCTATCATGTTATTTAAAAAATAAATGTTAGGAATAGGTTTCTTTCATATCCATTACAGTTATGTTTGTCAGTCAAGACAACATAAATTAAAATTTTAATATATATATAATTCTTACCAAGCAGCGACACTGCTGGAACTCTGGCAACTTCTGCTTTGGCAACTGCAAAACCTCTCATGGTTCATGAACCCCATCCTGTCATTTAAGCTCCCTGGGTGACAAATCAGGTGAAAAATTAAGTACACGGCAGAGAATTAATTGACATGGCCAGGGTGAAGGAAACGATTACATTGCTGAGTTGCAGCAGGTAGTCGGCCACCTCAAATTTGCATGCTAGATTGTGGCACCCAGCAGGGCATTTGTGTGAGTCCATGATGGGCCTCCATCTCTTACAGCATAGGACCAGGGTCAATAAGGGTATATGGGATGACCTCCTTGTGAAGGATTCTTTGGACTCATACAAAGGGGGTCTTTTTGACGGCTGAGTTGCAGGTCACATCCTCCAGCTTTGGAGTCTATTTTTGTGGACAGTGGTCTCGCCCTTTCCACCTGGGGGGCTTATGAGAGGGCAGGAAAGCAGTTTCTGACCTTTAAGGAGGAAGCAGGTTTGTGGCAAGTTTGGCCCATACCAGTGTCCCATCTGATGCAGTTTTGAGTGTCACTGAGTGGTAAGTGCCTTGTTAGTGCCTTCCATTAGGGGCAAGCTGTGATCCCTCGCCCATGCCAGCATGGCATCTGGGTTTGAGAAGAAGATGGGTGATTTCTGCATTGGGAAGATGCTCGAGGGCTGGTCAAGGTCGCCGTTTTTTTGGGGAGGTGTTGTGGATCAGTGAGCTAATGGCGGACTTTAGCCTAGTGCTCTAAGAATGGAATTGCAAAGTTTGAAGTTATTAATGAGGTTTTTCTTTCAGTTGCTGCTGGACGTGGGGCGAGATGAAGACTCAACATCTGCGGCCACAGCATGGTCCTTTGGGCCACCCACCGGGCCAGGAGGGCACCCTGGCCGGGAAAGCCCTTGTGTTACAAGCTGAGTCTGTAATTTAGTACTCTGATTAGAATGAAACTTCCAAAGATTTCATCCCAGATTTTAGGCAACTAGGAGAAAATATTTTTGCATGAAAGGCAATTAAAATTTGTATTTGCAAAGCTGTCACATGGAAGTTTTAGTGACCCACAACAGCAGATATTGGGCACACATTATTTAATAGGGGTTTCCTTATTTATTAGTTAAAGTCTAGATTGGGTGGCACATTAATCCCCCCCCCCCGAGTTTGCAGCACTACCTGTCTGTATACCAGTTTTGGCATGCAAAATATTTATACTTCTGACTAGCGGAGGACAGAATAGCCACCAAACCCTGTGTGCTGCTGCACTGATGCAGATGGGCAACTGGCAGTCAGGACCTTCCCCCTGGCTCTGTATGCCATGGCAAGCAGCAGAGGAGACCAGGACTGCAAACCAGCAGGAAAAGGGAGTGGGGAGGTAGTGAACAGTTGTAGAGCTGTCCAGACAGAAAGAGGAAGGCCCAGACGATGTTGTCACTGATGTGGCAATGTAGCTTCTGGAGTGCACAGGAAGTGACATCATCAAGCCAGAGACATTTGGACAATGCTCTGGTGTTTGGGCAAAAACTCTTCTATGGTAGAAGCCATTTTTACCATAGAGTTGTTGCCCAAATGCCAGAGTGTTGCTGTGATGTCGCAGCCTGATGATGTTGCTTCTGGTGCATGCCTGGGCCTCCCTCCTGTTCCTAGTAAGTTTTCCCCATCCCTGCCAGTTGTCAGGGACCTGGCAACCCTATTTTAGATGAGTTTTTAAAAATGTGTCATGGGCTGCAGCAGTGAAGTATACATCATGTTCACTAAAAACTAAAAGAAAAAGCAGCCAAGCACAGAAGTCCCACTAGGCCCTGCCCACTTGGTGGATGCCAGGAAAGACACTGGATGCCAGGAAAGGGAGCCATGTTCTCAGTATCCTTGATATGTACAAAGTTTTGCTCCAAGCAGTGCATTAGTGACCACAGTGTATTTCCTTCCTTTAATATTAATCTTATTACCAATACATCCTTTAATACTTCCTATAGTGTTCAATAGCCATACGTTTGTTTATTTAGAATAGCTCTATGCTGCCTCTTCAGGGTCCTGTTGGAGAATGCATAAGTATTGTCTTGTAACTGTTTAATTGCCTGAAGCTGCAACATGTGTATTAAACTGAACAATTAATAATCAGTGAAGTTATTGCCATTTGCTGCAAATGATTTCCAGGTTTTGTCTGAGATTTTTATTTATTTACTTCATTAATATCCCACATTTTTGCCCAATGGGGACCCAAAGGAGCTCTTCTCTCCTCCGTTTTATCCTCACAAACAACCCTGTTGGGCTCAGCCGAGAGTGCATGACGAAGAGCGCATGGTGGCCCTGCAAGCTTCCATTGCAGAGTGGTATTCAAACACTGGTCTTCCAGATCCTAGTTTGGCACTCTAACCATGACACCATAATAAGCTCACAGTGTACTTAGGAAGGGCTCTGGAAATAATTATGAGGCAATCTTAGATGGCACATTTTTGGGTAAGCATCATGTTTGCAGGTGTTTCTCCTTACCCTAATCTCCATTTATGTCCAATACTATTTTGGATTTCTGGCAATCTCCACCTCCTCCTTAGATTTTAGAAATGTTAGTCTTCCTACCCCAAACCCTCACTCTTTGCTTATAACTTCCACCACCTCTTTAGAGTAGTGTCCCCTATTTTTTTCACAATGTTGGTCAGTCCTCACCTTCAGAGGGGTAATCTAGTCCATCCCCACTACTATCATTCTTTGCCTTCCCCTGCTGCTCCAGTAATTAAAAACAAAGTCTTGGATGCCATGACATCATTCCCTTGTGCTTCTCTCTAGCCGCTGTAGTGGTTTTTCTCTGCCGCAGTACTCACATCCACTGCCACTAGCACTTTTGCGTGCATAGAGGCTCCTTGAAAACCATTGATCTTGGGGAACAATGTCACAAGATCCAAGCCATTGGCTACAGTCCCTTGCTTAGTTGGGAATATGTACTTTTGACTGAAATGTAAATATTTTGGGATCATGTTGCCAACCTCCAAGTGCGGTCTGGAGATCTCCCTGAATGACAACAGATCTTTAGAATATAGAGATCAGATCCCTTGGAGAAAGTGGCTGTTTGCAATGTTAGGTCGCATTCACATGGGAAGTTTGATCCGTTGCCCTTGCTGTTCCCGCATGGATTTAAAGTGCATGATCAGACAGCAATATCTGTCTGTCAATCCCCAGTCGTCCGAGTCCCCTTCCCCTTGCTGTGTGTTTCTTTGATACCAGAGAAAGTCTGGTCTTGTTGGTCTGAGCTGGTTCCAAAATGGATTTCCTGCTGTCTGATCGCACTCTTGCACATCCAGGCTGTCAGGCAGGTCTGACATCAGTCTTGTTTTCCATCTGCCATTTTTTAAAAACTACTTAGCGATGTCTGCACAACTGCTTTTTCGCACCTCTCTTCCCCCCCCCAGAGGCTGCTCAAAACTTTGTTTTCTTTTAAAAAACCCTAAAAGAAAGATGCCTCTGCTCTTCAGCTTTTTTCTGTCCTTTGGGGAAGGGGTAAATTGAAAAGATTAGAGGGAGTGAATGCCATATCCTAGCATTCTCAGCAAGCGCTTGTGCAATTGCCCAGAGGGTAAACTTGGAAAAAAATGGCTGACAGAACCATGAACTACGTATCCCAGCAGGCTTATCCGTGCTTGTGGGCATGCTCCAAGAACCAACTTTTTGAAAAAATGGTCGACGGGCTGACTCTATGCCTGCTGCCATTTGATCACTCCATGGCCAGTAGAAGCGCTTTGAAGCGTGCTAAAAGGGGTGAGTCTGATCATGATTCTCTGGCAAAAAATAATCTGGCTCAATTACAGGTGGGGCAACTGTGAATTGAAGTGCCCATCTGAACGCAGCCTCTGAAAAGAAACACAATTATTTCATGGCAGGAGTGGGCTTCGACATTTGTCTTACCCCCCCTTCTGCTGACTCAGCAATGGATGAGACCACACCATACTTTCTCAGTCTGCTCTATTACAAAATGGAGGCTTTCCCTGCATTTTTTCCTCTATTCCTGTGAAAAGGGATGTTTGTCTTCATGGAGTGTCTAATCCCCTTTTCCTTGACTATAAAAGACAAGATTCCTTTTAACAAAGTTTGAGAGGGTTGTAGATGGTGCTTTTGTTCAATGAAATGTGCTGCATAAGGCTCCTTGGCTATAGCTGTTCTGAATGCCACTAAATGTGAGAACTTTTTTGGCATTGCTGGAAGCAAAATCACACTTTTTAAAGAATAAAACCTTAAGTTTTCGGAATTTCTCTGATGAGACGAAGCATTAGCTGGAATTGCCATGCAACACAATCATGGCAAGACTTATTTAGCTGCTACTGGTTCCCAACTGACACTTTCCTCTGCTGATCAGATAGGTTGCTCATCACATCAGTAACTGTCCCAAACTGCTTTTCTCTCCATCAGTGTATGTTTGTTTTGGGAGAAGGACATTAACTGATATCAGAAAGTGGCCATCAAACTGTAATGTCAGATCTAAAATGCATCCTACATTAACCTCAGGGGAGATGCTTGGGTGGTGAGCAAGACATTATGTGACAGAATATTTATAGCCAATCCCATAGGGTCAGTGGTTTCCATGTCTGTCTTAACACTAAACTAAAATATCCAATATGTTTATACAGACACCCTAAACTAATTTTTAGATAGCAATTCACTTATGAGGAAGGATGGACTAACTTTGAAAAAAAATGTTTTTTCCCCAACCTGAACAGGTATTGTCACTTCATAGCACTTGATTACAAGAGTCATTTCCACATAGTTTATTTGCCCCAGGTTCAGTGCTTTTGGGAAGCATTTTTTCCTGCTTCTCCACAACATTGTGATGTATTTGCGAACATCCTGGGGTTTCCTCAGATTTTCTTTGCCTTTCTGAAACCTTATTTGCTCTGAAGTCTGTGGAAAGATCTCAGTAAAGCCTGGATGGCTGCTGTGCTGGTTGGAACATCTGGACTTTTCCACTTACATGGCAGCCATTTTCTCTAACTCTGTTCCTATAGCAGCAATTTTCTCCCCTTGTCTTTAAAAACATAAGAGAAGCCAATGTTGAATTAGGCCAATGGGCCATCCAGTACAACACTCTGTCACACAGTGGCCAAAAATACCAGGTGCCATCAGGAGGTACACCAGTGGGGCCAGGACTAGAGATGTAAAATTTCCGGAAATTTTGAAGCTTGGGAAAACCCCCGTTTTTTCCCCAGTTTTTTTCGGGGGGAAACGGAAATTTTTGGAAAAAATGAAAAAAAATGCTGCATTAGCATTTCTTTTGTCTTTTCTAGATTGAAAGTTATTCTGTTACTTCAGGAACATAAAATATGACTATGGACATTTTTACTTGGCATGAAATTATCACAACTAGCATATTAAAAATATAGCATATCCAAACAATTATTACAAATAGAATACCCACCCACATGCAAAAACAAAACTGAAACCTTTTTATTTTCTTCTGACAATAGCACCTCCTAAAGGAAGAAGTGCATCTTGTTCTTGCATTGGAGAGTTCAGTTTGTAACCTAGGACTTGCTTGTCCGCAGTGCAGAGAAATTAGATCAATCTGATACCATATATATGAATATGATTTGGAAAATATTTGAACACCTTGTTTTAAAATATTTTATTCATTATGTTAAAAAAATGTTCCATAATCAGTTTTTTTCTTCTTTTTTTTTCAATTTTTCTAATTTTTTGGAAAAAAACAAAAAAGTTTCAGGAAAAAAGGAGGGGGGGGGGTTCGAATGCTCCCGGTTTTTCCCCGGGCCTTCACATCTCTAGCCAGGACACTAGAAGCTCTCCCACTGTTGCTCCCCCCAAAAGCACAAAGAATACACAGCATTACTTGCCCCAGAGTTCCTATCTACACCTTGTGGCTGTCAGGCTTCCCAGTGAAGATACTAAACAATGTTCCTTCAGAAGTTTCAGTTTATTTATTTTTTAATTAACTTTTTTATTGTGGAAACAAAGATTTGACATACATGTTACCATTAGAAGATACATAGTTTTACAGTTTACAGTTGGTTTAGAGGAAAAAGGGGGGGGGAACCAAAACAACAAAACAAAACTACAGCTTACTAACAAAACAGATGGATAACTTCAGCTTACAGTTGTAACAGATCTAAAGGGTAAACATTTTTCGGCACTTTACCATTGGTTGTCATGTGTTCTAGAAATGGAAACCAAATTGCTGGGAACTGAGCCTTTTGCCTAGTATTGTCATTCAGAACATTCTTGTACGCAATTAATTCCATCACGTAGACTTACCAAATCCTATCGTACCAGAGCAAAATTGATGGAGGTAAGTTACTTTTCCATTTGATGGCAATGCAGGATCTGGCCACTACCAGCAAAAAGTTGATTAATCTTTTCATTCAGCAAATCGCTGTTTTCAGTTTATTGAGAGCTAGTACTCAGGACACCATGAACACTTGCGTCAGGAATGGCAGGATAATGATTAGAACCTTCAGATAAAACGCATGCCTATTGGTTTTACTATATCAGGGGGTCATGTATGAAGATACATGACCCCCTGATATAGTAAAACCAATAGGCATGTGTTTTTTTAATGGCTTGTGTTTTGTACTATGTTTTTAAATTGTAAGCTGCTTGAAGCAGGACTCTGAAGAGTCAACACAGAACTATTCTAAACCATGCATAGTTCATTTGAATCGTACAAAATTCTTTGTCTTTATTATTACACACCCTTGTTTTCTTTAGTAAATCCACTATATCAACAGCTCCACTATTTCAACAAGACACATATTTCCAGCCATAACTTTTTATCTCCTATCCATTTCAGATGGCATTCTCAGGGATTCTAGTCTTCCCCCTAAGGATTTCTTCTGTCATGTTTCAGGCAGCACAGGAGAAGGCAATTTAAAATCTTCTTTGAAGAGTGGGAGCAAGAGAGCATTTGGCAACTGAAAAAAGTTGGCATTAATAAACAATAATAGTAGAATAGGTGGATCCTCGTGTATGAGGCCACCCTTTCTCATCTGAAGCCTAGAGCAGGAAGGTCTATTCCTGCTGAAACACATGATAAAGGGAGTGAAACCTTGAACCCACCCATGTATTGCCTTAAAGGTTTTTTATATCCCAGCCAGCCTCTGATACTGAAAGTGAGACATGCTGAATTTTATTTATTTGCACTCTGCCTTTCTCACAAGTCGGGTCCCAAAGTATCTCATGACACCTTTCTCCCCTCTTTCCATTTTTTCTTCACAACAGAGACACTGTAGTCTGGGCCAACAGACAATAACTGAAATGAGGTCATCCATTGGCAGTGTGAGGATCTGAACTGGAGGGGCTACTGGATCCTAGTATGGGACAGATCCATAAACAATGGATGGGATAGATCCATAAATAAGAACCAGTTTATATTTCTAACTTCATTGACATAAAGCTTGGATTGAGGGAAATTTTTTAAAGAACTTCTGTTAATTGCTTTTAAATGCTTGGGGAAATAGCAATCTTCAAAAAGCATCCACATTTAATAATAATAATCTAGATTGTATTAGAATGAAGGCAAGGTCACTAGACCGAACAGCATTTTAATTAAGGTGCACACACATACTGGTTATTATCCCCCCCTTTTTAAAAAAGAGATTCTTGAGCACTAATAGTTAAATTGGCAATATTCCTGCCCAAGTGTCCTAATGTGGACCCAACCCCAGTGGAATCAATAAACTTTCAAAGTGCTTTGCCTGAATTGTGTGTGTCATATTCCTCTAAAAAGGTATCAGAAATAGGGATGGGCATGAACCAGGAAAATGTGGTTTGGTTTAGTTTGTGATTCATGGCATGCCTGGTTCATGAACCATGGACCATCATGAACTTTTTGACAGTAGATGAACTAGTTCAGTTAGTGAAATTTGTGATCCCTCCCCCCATATGCTAGAGTCACCAAACTCACAGAGAATCTCTGGCTGACTGTTCTCTACCTGACCTCCAGTTTTGTAATGATTGGATTTACTGGGTCCAAGTTATGACCCCCCAAAGAAGATGCCCCCAGGAAAGTGTTTTCTGTGGAAATGACAGGTGCAGGTTCAGGAGTATATAGAATAGATCCTGTGCAAGCTAGAAAAACCAAATTCACAGTAGATCTCCAACTGACTCTCCTCTACCTGCCCTCTAAGTTTGGTGATGATTGAATGTATGAGGTCCAAGTTATGTCCCACCTAAAGAAGGTGACCCATAAAGGGACTAAGGTCAAACCAGAGAATCACTAGATACTGATGGGGGGCATTTTTGCAAGCCCAGCAGATCCAGTGCAATGTGTCCAGCAGTGCAAACCCAACAGGACTAAGGTCAAGCCAGAAAAGTGCTTTTGGGGGAAATGTCAGGCACAGGCTCAAAAGTGTATAGAATGTACCCCCTGCAAGCTACAAACACCGAACGCACAAGAACTCTGCTGCCCACTCCTCTACAATCTCTCCAAGTTGGAGGCGGATTACATTTCTTCAGGACACCCCCCCAAAGCTCTCCCACATCTATATCTTCCCACCTCTCCAGAGTGTGAATACCTCTGTACGCCGTGAGGGTGAAAGTGGATGTGAAGGACGCTTGTCATGGGGGGAAGAAGATCTCCATCCCCTGCGTACCACAGGGCCCCGCCCCCAGGCACCAAACCCATCTTGCCAGGCCACTAGAGCCTGGCCCAATCAGGGCATCATCAGGGGTCTCGGTGCCTTCTTCCTAGCCTCTGGGCTCTCCAGAGAGGCAAAAGAGTTGTTAGCAGCACTGCCCAGAGACACCAGCAGTTACTAACACACTCTAGAGAGGCAGTGATTCAGAGAACGGGGGGAGAACCCTTCCACATCTCAACTCCCTGTTGCTGTTCCTGCCTCGAGTACACCCCTCTGTGGCTCCTCCTAGCCCTGCTCCAGAAAGCAGCTGGGCCCCCTACCTTCTCCAATCCTGGGGCCACAGTTTGGAAACATTTCTGCACCCTCCCCAGTGAGTGCCAGGTGTGCCACACTCATGTCTGGAGGGGCACAAACTCACCTCAACCTTTGTCCTCCTCCACCCTCCACAGGCACTTGCAAAGTATGCACCCAATTATGTTGCCTCTGGAGGAAAGAGTGGTGGCCCGCAGGTGAAAGAAGAGGCCCACTCCCTCTCAGCAGGGAGAAGCAGAGGGGGGCAGTAGGCTTCTCTAAGAAAGGCTCCTTGCACTCAGGCTGCTGAGGGTGGGACATCAAAGTGGACCACCCTCCAAGAGGTCAAAAGGGCTATGTGAAGGGGCCAGGAAGCAGTCGCTTGCCTTGTCCTTGGTGAGATGATTGCTGTGGATGGCCAATCCTTCTCCCCCCTGGAGCATGTAGTCTTTTGCTGGCTGCAGTGGCAATGGTCAAAGCTCAGGTCTCCTTAGCATAAGGCAGAACTGTGCACTTCACGGCAGACCTGTGGAGCTGCCAGAAGGACTGTCGGGGTACAGCCCAGGCCCCAGAAGAGGACAGTCCTGTCACCGGGCTGCAAAGTGGCTCTGCTCCATGTGCAGGGGATGCATGAAGACCACACAGCGCAAAACATCACCACAGAGAAGCCTGAGGGAGTGGGTGGGCAGCAGCAACATTGTCCATGGGTACATGGTCACAGACACTGGTGCCAACATGCTGGCAGAGGTGAAGGGTATGGTATTCAAGGGCATCATCTGCCCAGTGCACACATTACAGCTGGTGGTGAAGGATGCTCTGGGGCTGGGGAGCACTGTCAAGGCCGCCTGGGACACTGCCCCCCTCGATATGCGGTCCTTGCTCAAGACTTCTTGCTCAGCATCAAGACTGCCCATCTGCTATGCATCAGGCAGGGGGAAGGGGATGAGGAACTCCACCTACACTGTGAGTGTGCATTTGGTGAAGCAGAACAGCACTGTGCAGAATGTCATCTTCTCCAAAGTCATTCTGCATGGGGGAAGAGGAGCTCAGCATCAGCTCCGACGACTGGCTGATCCTCTCCCAAATGGTGCATGTCCTCAAGTCCTTCCAGGACACCACCAACATGCTTTGCGCCCATACGGCCAGTCTGGGGCAAGTAATTCAAGGGCTGGATTGGACAATGGCCTCCACAGTGGAGCTGGCTGTTTTCCCATGGGTTAGAGCCTTGGCTGTTTCTCCAATGGGTTAGCTGCATCACCACAAGGTTGCATCCTCTCTCCAATAAAGGGGATTGTGACCCCCAGATAAAAGGCAGCATTGCTCTCCTGAATGCAGAGCTCTTGCAATGGAAGCATGAGCTCTGCAAAGAAGTGTGGAGGCTACAGGCCAGCAAACGTGGCCAGAGGGGACAGCGGGTAGAAGAGGCTAGGGAGGAGGAGACATAGCATAGCACCTCTGCCTCAAAGAGCCCAACCAGGAAAAAATCCCCACTACTGGTTGTCAGTAGTGAACTGTGAGGTCAGCAACAGAGGGGGTGCCAGGCATGCAATGGGGGAGGATTCAGCAGATGGTGAGGGAGTATCTTGCCAAGTCCTCTGACATTGCCGATGTCAATCCCCTGGAATACTGGTCATGCAAGGCTGTCATCTGGGCCAACCTCTCTTGTGTGGTCATGAGCAAGGGCGTAGACTTTCCGATTTGGGGGGGGGGGCTGGGCCAGAGGCATTGCTCTTCTATGTCCTTAAAAGAACCGAGGCCCAGTGACATCATAGGGAGGAGCCAGTGACATCACAGGCCACTGTCACTATATATGGAGGTGGAGCCCTGTGGGATTTAGGAAGGGGCTCTCCAGAAATTTGGGGGGGGGGGGCTGGGAACCCTTGGGAACCCCCTAGCCATGCCCCTGGGCTGGGCTAAACCCTGGAAAATGTGAGAGTTGGCCAGTAGTTATAGTGGTATCTCAGTGGTCTCCTGATGTGTCCTTTATTTAAATTCACTTTTAGAATAGTCACTTTAAGATCAGCAAATATACATACCATGTGCATAAAACAAACAAATGGTCACAAATTTGAAAGTAAGCAGGGCAGCACAGAAAAGCCTGTAAGGGAACATTTTAAAAGTTTTCCTGGACATTCATTTACAGGAGTCTTGCTTCTGCCTTATTCATAAGGGTGACTTTTACTGAATTGTGGCATCACAGATGTCTTTGTTTGGTAAATGTATGGCTGAAGTCTCTGAGTCAGAATACCAAACAGTTGCTGTGCACTCAGTTTCTGAGCAATGTACAGGGTTCAGAGTAGCAGCAATCTTCTTCTCACTTCAAACTCATATCCTACAAGTGAGTACAAGTCCCAGAGCACTGAGCCTATTCCCAGGGGCTGTCATTCCACTTTGCAACCTGTCATTCCAGTCCCAGAGCACTGAGCCTATTCCCAGGTGTTGTCCTGTCATTCTACTCTGTGACTTGTCATTCCAGTCCCACAACAGATTCTATTGCTAGGGATCATCATTCCAGTCTGGGGACTGTCATTCCAGTACCAGAGCACAGATTCTCTTTCTGGGGACTGTCTTTCCACTCTGGGGGCTGTCATTCCAGTTCCAGAGTAGCCATTCCACATATTCTTTACAACATTTTTTGTGCTGCAATGCATTTCAGTGGCGCCCATGCA
>NW_015173755.1:13155-31134 GCF_001447785.1 Gekko japonicus
TCCAATGGGCCTTCAAGCCTCTTCTGTTGTTTCCAATGGGCAATCCTGTCATTCCGTTTATACATCCCAGTTAGTTGTCCCTTTGAAACTGTACCACACCATTTTAAGTAAAAGCAAAATGAAAAGCATGAATGTGTATAGAGTGCACATTTCTTGCCAATGTTCTTTCTGGGCTGCACACAGGGAAAAACAAAATTTTAAAAGGCCTCTGATCTGCATGTTCCCCTCAATCTTGTTCATGCAGCCCTCCCCCACTACCATGAAAAAAACAACTGTTCTCAATCAAGGAAATACAGACCCAAGTAAAATAAAATAGAGACACACTTCCCCCCAAAATGTAAATTGGAGCCCAGCTAAGATGTTGGGCCCAACAAAGGCTTTGCAGTCTGACTGTTGCTACATTGAAAGTGGATGGAGACAGCCAGGGTTATGGACTATACTTTCTTTTTTGACAGACGCAAAGTATATTGTAGGACTGATATGTTCTGGATATCAAAAACCTTAGTTATTAACCTAAAGCATGCAAAGATACAACCAAGAACCTGATGGATCCAGCCACAAGAGACCTTATCTTCCTGTTGCAATTAATGCTATCAAATCTCTTTCCCCACTCAGCTTTTCCTGTCTCCAGAGATCTGTCTTCCTAAAGATTCTCTAGTACAGAGGTGTCAAGCTCATTTGTTATGAGGGCTGGATCTGACATAAGTGTCACTTTGTTGTGTGGGGCCATGTGTGCCATAAAATGTAACACAAGGTACTGGAGATATAAACTTTATAAAGATGATTTCAGATGCTGAATGGCAATAGCCAGCTTGATCGGATTGGGTGTGATATCAGAGGGGTAGTAGGAGTAGAGGTATCAGCACTGGTAATGAGACAGGAAACCTAGGTCTCAGTTTGGTACAAGAGGATTCAGTCCAGGAAGATGCAAAGAATAAATGGAAATAATTCTGAAGACGTGACCAGTGACTCATAAAAGCACATACCCTACCACAATACCATACCACAATTTTGTTAGTCCTTAGAGGTGCTACTGGACTCTTACTTTTTCTACTGCTATTACAAACCACAACATTCAAAAACCAGTGGGGGAACATTTTAACCTTCCAGGACATTCAGTTGCTGACCTAAGAGTAGCAGTTCCCTTACAAAGGAATTTCAAAGGGAGATTAGAGACTGCTGAATCGCAACTGATAATGAAGCTCAAGACAATGCAAACTCCTGGACTGAATAGAGACCTAGTTTGTTCCTCTCATTAACAATGCCTGCTATTGTCATTTGGCATCTGAAATCACTTCACTCTCCAAGATATAGGGACAGATGGACTCCCATTCTAGCTGTATCTGAAGAAGTGAGCAGTGACTCATGAAAGCTCCTACCCTGACAGAAACTTTGTTAGTTTTTAAGGTGCTGCTGGACTCTCAATCCCTTTCACTAATAAGGAATGCAAACTGTACTGTTAGGTTTCATCCCCTCCCCCATCTGTTAGAAATGGAAAAGGGGATCCATACTGCTCTGCTCCTTCCAACAACACACTTATTTCCTCTCCAAGGGTTTTCAGAAAGCCACATACTCTTTTCCAATATCACTTCAGCGCCAGTTCCTGTCCTCAGACTCACAGAGAGACCCAAACACTCTCATTTTTGGTAAATGACACCCCTTCCCTACTCCACCTGGCTGTTGTGCATCCTACATGAAACAGGGTGATTCATGATTCAGCAAATGCAAGCCAATGTCAGTGGTTTGCATCCACCAACTCACACAGCAGAACCAGAGCTTCCAATTTCAGCACATTTCCAAACTACAAAGATCAGTTTCCAGGAGAAAATGGATGTTCTGGAGGGTGGACTCTATGGCATTGTACCCCACTGAGACCCCTGTCCTCCCCAGGCTCCATCCCCAAATAAGAAGGAAGGGAGGGAGGGAGGGAGGGAGGGAGGGAGGGAGGGAGAGATGGAAAGAAAGCAAATAGATGCGGAGAGAGGAAAGACAAAGAAAGGGAGATGGAAAGAGAGGGAAGGGATGGAAAGAAAGTAAATAGATGGGGAGAGAGGAGAGAGAGAGAGAGAGAGAGAGAGAGAGAAAGAAAAGTCAGGCTGCAAGGGAAGCAGCCTGGAGTGGGGGGGGGGAAGCACTTCCCCAGGCTCTCCTCACTTCCAGCTCTCACACACCTCAACAGAAAGAGAAAGAAAAGACAAAAAGAGAAAAAGACTGAAAGAGAGAGAGAAAGCCCCCCCCCCATGCTGACTGCAGGAGAAAACGAGCCCCAAGATCTTCTGTGGTGCTGGAACAATGTGTTCCCTGCAACACAGAAGCTCCTGGGCCTTGCTTTCTCCTGCAGTCCAGTTTAAGCCACCGGAGAAAGTGAGCCACTCGCTACTGGCGGCACTGGCAATGGGAGGCCACAGAGGAGTGCTGGCTAGCTGCGTTGCCAGCCGAAGGCTCCCTGACTCCCCACCTCCATTCATGCCCACCTCTCCTCCCCAACCTCTGTCCTTCCCACCACCTGGCACACAGGTGCATTCTGATCCAAGCTTTGCTACCTCCCCTTCTTGGACCTTAAGGATGGCTAGGTGCAGCAGCGTCAGCAGAAGCTGGCTTGGGTTCTGGCAGTGCCAGGGGCACTTTTGAAGTTGCTCTGCTCTGCTGGAAGGTGGGTGGCTGCTTTATAGTTAGTGCAGGTGGGGGGGGAACCCACTACCTCTGTGCTGAGAGGGAAATTGGTGTGTTGGGCATTGGAAATCAGTGCGCTCATAACTCAGCTTAGAGGGAACACTGGCTGGCACTGGTTGCCCTGGAGGAGGCTCAGTCCTCCCTATAAAATGTTTTTTGGGGGCCAGCCCCTGAGCCCCCTATAATTGATGCCTATGGCCATGACTCCTGAGTTCACCCTAACACCCAAACCCAAGCAGGGGAGAGGAGTTCACAATAAGGAAGGTATGTAACATGGGTCCTCAGCTGAGGCATTTGGCATAAGCAGAGAGACAGGGTTGACTCAGGGCACTGAGTCCATCTAATACCTAAACCCCAGCAGGGGAGGAAAGTTCACAATCAGGAGGGTACATAAAGTGGATCTTCCCTCAGCCAAGGCACTCAGTAGCTAAGCCACACTACTCGATGTGAGCAGAGAGACAGGGTGACAAACAGCCCTGAGTCCACCTAACACCCAAACCCCAGCAGGGAAGAGGAGTCCACAATCAGGAGTGAATTAATTAATGTGGTCTGCTAGTCGGCTTTTAACAAGTTCCCTTCCTCTCTGTGTAACTGCAATGCGAACAGCCAACAGACAAAAGGGTGTGGAGCTGAGCTGCAGCCAGCAGTGCCTGTTAAGCTTTGGAGGACTCCTATTGGTGTTTCGAAGGCTGGAGTTTTGTTAACAGTTTATTTGAGCAGAGATAGTTTGTCAGGAAATGTATCAATTTACAAACCACTACAAACAGCACCAAAGTTCACAGAATGTTCATGCCAAGTGCCCTTCCATGAACATCACTTTGCAAACCACAAAGTCGCCAAAATTCATGACAAACTTTAGTTCGTGAACTGGTTCGTGCCCATCCCTAATCAGAAACGGAATGCATATTTATAAGCTGAAGTTACTGGTTGCCTTTTCATTGCAAAACAAACAAAACCATATTTGTCTCATGTAAAAGTCTGAGGTGAATTCAGTGGTTCCTGCTTGAGTGAAAAAAAATCATACAAACGTAGAGATTAGCAAAAAGTTCAGAGGGCAATTAAAGTTTTCATTGGGCAAAATTTTTCAGAATGTAGTCCTGGCTCCTCAGTATCCAAAAGATTGCCCCTGATTGAAAAATCTTCAAGGAGCTTTAATGTACACAGAGAGCTCCCCATCTGCAGTGTTCATATTCATGTGCAGAACGTTTTCTGACACTGAAAATGGCAGTATGAGGGAAGCTGTAATTGCAGTGAGCTCTGTGTACAAATCAGAATGCTATCACACACACTAGAACTGCTGAATAGGTTTATTGGCATAGTTTTTATCACATTCACTACGCTCATACGTATTTAAATTAAATCTGAAGCAGAGTACCTGGCTTTCCAATTGCATAGAATGATAAAAGTATATTCTGAATGATACAAGGGTATTTTTTCTTCTTCTGCCAGCTAGGGTTGTTCTCATTGAAACAGCTAATAATTTATACTACATCATATAAAATTGTAAATCACACCTATTTTGGTTGGATATATGTAAAGAGGGTAAACTGTATGTTGTGGGTCTTGATGTTTAGATACTTCCATTTTAAACTGCATGTGGGATCCCAGTTTGTGAGGAGTGGGCTATTCTGATGTTGGAATGCCAGTTTTAGATTTCTTATGTTGTTGGGCACAAGAGCAAGAGCAATATTTGTTCCCCTCTCAAGGGTCCTAAATTACAGTTGTTTTACTCATGCCTTAGAATTTAATGGGAGCCCTGAAGACCCAAACATGCTTCTATCCATATAATCATTCTCATTTTTTTCCTTGGTCATGTGTGAATGTGAAAGCATCTTGCAAACCACCTTGGAAATAAACAGATAACCACTGACTGAATGTATTTCTGCATGATTCAAAGAACGAGAGATTTCTTTCAGCTTACTTGACAAAAGAAGCTACAGTCAGGCTATATTCTTATAGGTTTTTTTAATTTTGTTCAGCATTAAAGAAAGGAACTTCATCAACATTGATTGTCATTTACAGAAAACATTCAAAAATCATGTGTGCATTATTATGGAATGCTAACAAGTATCAAACTAATAACTTACAGGACATAAAATAAGACAAAAGGCTATTACATTCTAAAGGAATATAAAACCTTTAAAAAACTTTGACAGGGGGATGCTGGTCCTAAAACATTTATAAGAAAAAAATTTAATGGTCACTTTCTAAATGAATCAGGCTGTAGTTTTTTAAACTCACGTTCACAAAAATATCAAACAAGGAAGAAAGAGCAGAAAGAGAGCGAGGTCAGAAGGGAACTGCAGATGTCAAACAAATGTTATGTCACCTGTTTGTATGTTTGCTAAAGGCCAATAAAATATACTGTTGTTATTTTCATACAATTAAGTTTCATGGGGATAAAAATGATATTGAGACTATCTGGTGTTTGTTAAAATTCTTACGATTGGTTTGAAGATATACATTTTGAGTGGACTTTTTTCTGTATGCTTGTTTTCAGGCAACATAACCTCAAAGTCGTTTCTAACAGTGGTGAGCATGCTTGACAAAAAATAGCAAACTACCCCTAAAAGGAAAATTAAAATAAACTTACAACAGTGACTAACAGCTACAGCCAAGCATCAAATAACTTGTGGCTTCAAAGTTACAGAGATGGACTGGCTCACTTCACATCAACAAAAATTACTGGAAACGGATAGAATATTAAACCTTTGAAACTTGGAAGTATATGAAAATTGGTTTCTTTCAGAATTCTAAAAGTGAGGAAGCATTTCCAAGGGATTTTTCAAAAAAATATCAAAGTTTTATTTAAATCTAAATATCTTTTTTCTTAAATAAACTGGTCATCATAAAATACTCCCCATGAAAACCAAACCTGGGTACCTAGAAAGGCACGCCAAATATTTTGCACTTGGAGTTTTGCTCCTGCCTACTTCCGCCCCCCCCATAGTTGTTAATATGTTAGAGATATTTTTTCTTCCTACGATGAACCTTAAAACATTTGGTGAAGGTCAGTTATGGCTTCATATTGTAGGTATTGAGCGACTGGAGATCAAATTTAAATAGGAAACAAAGTGTACAAAAATATTCATTGGGGGAAAAAGATTAGTTTTTCTGATCATCTATGCTTGGAAAAAGTTTGTCAAAAAGCATCAAGCTAAAGATTGCCTGGAAGTTTTCCTGTGCCAGCCACACTGAAAGGAATGGGAGATTCACAGGAGCACCCCAGGCCCCTACCAGGCCAGTGCAGTGCTCTGGCCTGGCATAGCTGTCAATCATTTCAAAGTGGGGCCATCAGGGAGGCTTGTGTTTTAACACTGTAAGGAAATCTTATTGCTTGAGCAATTACTTTGCTAGTAGATTTTTTCTTAAGCAGTCCATGGGTGATCAGCACATTTTCCAGTTTACAGTCCCATTTGGAACAGGGTTCACTAACAGCTTTTACCCCCTCCCTGTTATAAAACAGGAGTATGACACCAAACACCAAGGCTGTTCAAAAGGCTTTATCTGTTACAATCAGTTTTCATTTTTAAAAAAACTGAAGAGCACATTACACTCATAGGAAGCAAGTACATAATTTGCTCTTTGATGCCCCCCCTTTAAAAAAGCATTACAAAGTCTTATGCTTAAACAGAGACATAGAAAAAAAATCAGCGTTTTCACTGTCCCCAAGTTATTTACAAGAAAAAATTACAGAGACAGCATACATAGTATTAGACCTTCTGCGAGTATATATTAAAAGTAATTCCATTTGAAAAAATATTGTATTTGTCTTCTACATTTCTACAATACATAGTTTGTTTCTGTGACTCTCGTCAGTGTTGATCAAACGAGGCAGACAGCAGAGCTGAGTGGTAAGCAAAAGGGCTTTGTAGGCATTCTGATTCCTAATTAATGCCAGTTGCCTCTCAGTTACAGTCAGAACAAGTGACTTTGACATGCAGATTATCTGAGGACTGCTTTTTGCATTGATTGTTACTAGTACAGGCCCACCTTTGCAATCTATGTCCAGGTTTTGAAACTATAAGCACATACAATGGAAGCAAACAGCCATCATGGACTGATTCCCCCCCCCCCCACAAGCAGAGTTATGATAACTCATTTGAATTCTCTGAAATATCACAGGAAAGAATGGAGTACACAGCACCTTTCACCTCTTTGTTCATTCCTCAATTCAAGAAATTCTAGCAGTATACTTCCACGGCTTATGTCTGTGACATGTCAGAAAAATTATTTATATATAGTTCGCCCCATTCAGAAGACGCAGGGTAAAAAAAAAAAAAGATGACAATGAAAACATACCAAATTTCTCATCTTTTCCTGATTTAATCTTGAACCAGCCCAAGGCCAGCTCAGATAATGGCTGCGATAACACGCACTGAATAAACCACGACCCAGTTTCAATCCACTTTTAATGCACTTTCCAACCGGATTTTACTGTAGTGAACTGGAAAATCCAGTTGGAAAGTGCATTGAAAGTGGGTTGTTTAGTGTGTGTGATCGCAGCCCAAGTTTCTGACAGTTGCCGTGGCTTGGGCTTTGGTGAATTGAAGTGAGAAGGAATTCCCTAAGTGAGACTAGTCACTATAAAAGATTCTCTTTATGTCCATGCTTGGATGTATCTAACATGCAGAAGACGTTCATGGTGGCTTTCAAAAAGGAATAGCAGTCTGTTGCAAATGTCCAAATGGATTCCTGTGACACTCTAATTGTAGCATTAATCGTTTTGTGGACTAGACTCCATTTCATCAGACACGGGGTCAGATGGCAAAATAGACCTGAACCTGTAAAACCTTATTCAACAATGTATCTGTCTGCTGGATTTCAAAGAACATAATAGAGTACAATGAATGGGGTGGTGGTGATCTCTCTCTCAACCCTAAGCTATTTATGCATACAAATAGTAAA
The DNA here is from genome assembly GCF_001447785.1 of Gekko japonicus. Lineage (NCBI taxonomy): Eukaryota > Metazoa > Chordata > Lepidosauria > Squamata > Gekkonidae > Gekko > Gekko japonicus. The sequence continues at coordinate 20,737 of NW_015173755.1, forward strand.
TAGCAGGGGTGGAATCTGAGGGAACATCTTGCTAGCAGCAGCTGAATAAGATCTGGGCTGAATTTGTATCTCCTATGTCTGTTAGGTGTTCAGCCTGAGCCAATAACATGAATCTTTGGCAAGAGCTGAAGGAGTCTTTGCCCTTGGCTTTGCATGATCATAGACTCATAAAGTTGGAAAGAACCTCTGGGGTCATCTAATCCAATGCCCTGCACAATGGAGGAAATTTACAAATACCCCCCCACACACCCCCAGTGACGCCTGTTTCATGCCCAGAAGATGACCTCCACGATCCCCGGACAGAGTGGCCCAGAGAAAAATTTCTTCCTGACTGCAGAATGCTGCAGCCAGGCTGTTGATGGATCTTCCTAGACGAGATCACATCCAGCCTGTGCTGAAAGCGCTGCACTGGTTGCCTATAGCGTACCGGGTTCACTTCAAAGTGCTGGTTATTACCTTTAAAGCCCTATATGGCCAGGGACCAGCCTCTTGAGGAAGCCTGTTCCACTGAGGAAACACTCTGTCAGGAAGTTCTTCCCAATGTTTAGCTGAAAACTCTTCTGATTTAATTTCAACCCATTGGTTCTGGTCCGACCTTCTGGGGCAACAGAAAACAACTCCACACCATCCTCTATAGAGCCCTCTGAATCAAAGCAACCCCAGGATGTGGTTTAATGCACTATTTTTTGTTTATTTAAACTGGTAATACTAGTATGCTAATGTGGGTCCCTCTTGGGGAGAAAAGTGGGATAAAAAACCTGAATTCATAAATTGTTAGCATGGCAGAAAAAACAAAAATCAGTTCATAATGGCTTCACTTCACCAATCCCTTCAGATACCGAATAAGAACAAAGCTCATGGGTCTTCTATGACAGACTGATTATTGACCTATACCCTCAGAATATTCAGAGAAGTACCACGTGCAGAGCTATTGGGGTAGTCTGACCAAGGCAATTGCAGCTTTGTGTTCTCTCTCCTTTCCTGGGCACTGTTGTGTCTCTCCCCGGTGCTGCCACCACCCTCTTCTTTCCCTTTAACTGACTCGCTGTGTCCCATGGCACAGCAGAAACAATCCCACCACAATAGCAGTATTTGGCTGCCCAGTGTTTCCCTTCAGCACTGGCATGTGGAAGCAATGTTCCTTCTGTGCAGTAGAGGTACTGGCCATGGACTACGGCAAGTGCACAGAACAGCTAATGCAAGAAGCAGCCCTGGGGTAAAAAGTTAGCTTAATCAGCATCGCAACATCCCTACCTACCGTGTTTCAAATGGGGTTTGGAAAGCTCAGTATGTTTCGTTTGTGCTTTAATTATGGCCACAAGTACAATCACTGTGCCTCTGTGTTTGCATGCTGTAGGCCATGCTACAAGATCTGGAGAGGCAAAGAGAACCACATTTGTTAATGCCATTCTATGGCTTTCCAAAATAAGTGCATGAGCAAATCCCCATGATCCAGACAGGAATGCATGGGTCACATGACAGAACTTCAAAAGGTCACGTTATTGTAGAACATCATATTAAATAACATACTTTTTTTGCCTGATTCAGACATTGAAGTGACACATTGAAAATAACACAATCATAGTGCATTTGATCCATAGAAGCTGACAGACTAATCTATTTTGCTTCAATCCATTAAGCTGGGAATCTAATCAAAGACAAATATAAGTGCTTTTTAATAAGCTGTTTTAAGTAGAACACTCTGAAAGGTAAAGTCTGTTTTCTGCAGCTGCCCTTCGTCATACGATCCTTCAATACATTTTGGGCTTTTGCTGCTCAAACAACAAATAACCAATGTGGCAATGTAATAAAAAGGTAACATTTTCTTTTCTAATCATGTCTGAATTCCATTTTCTTGAATATACTTGACTGTTGCCAGTGCGTACCTAAGCTAAAGAATCTCTGCCTTTCTCAAATAAGCATACATTCCCCCTCTCCCAACAGCAGTATCTTCAGTCACAAATTAGCAGCTCCACCCCCTCCCCCAAAAACAAAAAAACCCACACTGGTATATCTACAGTAGATGAAGCTTTTTTCTTTACGTTAGCTTACAGAAGATAGCGTGCAAAGCAAACATTTTCTGCAAATGTTCGTACAAAAAAGAAAACACTCAGATTTTATTGCTGCTATATCCAATGCTGTTGTCTTTCACTCATCCTGTGTTCTGTAGCTGAACAACTGGGATGAGAAAAATAGGCAAGTATTATACATCACGTTACTAAACTCACTGTACGCAGTTTAATCCTCCTTCTCTGCAGAAAATGCCAAGGACTGTTTGAACCCCATACCACAGTCACCTCTTTTCACAAATGTTTGTGCGTTTCTTTATGTTTTTAATGTAAACTGAGTAGATGGAGTTTCTTTAAAAAATATAAAACATCGGTAGATGAGCACAATCAATCCATGTCACTATACATTCAAACTGCTGTTTTAGGAAGTACTGGTGTATTCATTACCACTGGAGAAATATGAAGTACTTCCTTAGTAAGGAAGAACAATTATTTTCTAAGTGTCACTGAGGGAAAGTGTAGATTTGGACTGTGTTTCAGGAAGAAGTCCCTAGCTGTAAGTGTGCTTGGAAATGAATTTATATTATTTTAACTAAATTCACCAAATGAGCATGGGATCTCTGAATTTGTAATATTAGGGTTTTTGAAATATAACATATCAATAGAATTAAATGCCTGTAAAATACAGATGCCATATTATAGAATGTACACTAAAACTAGTAAAAAGTATGCTAAGTATATCCTGTGATCCAGGCAACATCTGTAATCGCCTGGTCCAAAGGGCCAGTATGAAAAATAATTGGAGCTTCTTCTTTTTTGCCTGGAGAGTTGACCTTGTACACATGGTCCCGGTCACAAAAGCGGGAAAATCCGCAGTGGAAGGGAGACATTTTAGTGCTGGATCAAAAAGATGTGCAGTAACACGATCATACGGTTCCCCGAGGTACTGCACATACGCCGATAGCCGGCGATCACACGGCGATGTTGAAGCGCATCAAAGGCCAGGAAGAACTGGCATGGTGCGATCAGACATGCAGCGCTTGGCACCAGACGGTCACATCCAATGCGACGGGACACATGCCCGTGCCGGATGCACCAGGTTAACTCCGCTTCCGCGATCTGATGCTCTCCTGTGACCCGCGTTTTCCGGATGCTACTACACTTTTGCTGGTACTTCTAAAATCCGCTTCTTCAGGCCGACGGTACGGGTTGGTGACGGGTGTGCTACGCTTCCCAGATGTTGCCGTATGATCACGCCCGCTTGATGCGCCCTCAATCCATCTGTTTCGTGGGGCAAATCCTCCCGTGTGACCGGGGCCACATGTTTGTTTAACAAAAGATACTAGAGAAATGCTAGATTCTCCAGTAGCACCTTAGAGACCAACGAGAAATGAGAGCACAGGGCTACATTTTGCTTATGAAGATCATTGTGAAGATTTCTTCTGGATCCTATTCATGCTGCTTTTCTTGCTGTGGCTGAGGACACATGCTACCCAAGGATGATTGTGTGGAAAATATCTAAGCATAGAAATGACTGTGTGAACTGGCTCTATCAGGCTGTTAAGACTGGGGCTGCGGTCACACACACTAAATAATCCACTTTGAATTCACTTTCAGTGCACTTTCTAATTGAATTTTGCCAGTTCACACAGTAAAATTCCAGTTGGAAAGTGCATTGAAAGCGGATTGAAAGTGGATTATTTAGTGTGTGTGATCACAGCACCATGGGAGTCTCCATGAAAAGCCTGAGATTGCTAACAGATAGCTGGAAGATTCTTTGCTTGCTACTGCTAGTTCATATATTTCTCCATGTGGTAAATCAGCAAAACTACAGAAATTGCTGCTAACATGCTAGGATTTTTGTTTCCAAGATTTTGATCCTAGCATATTTACCTGAATTAAGTTTCAAGTCCCACAGCAAACTTGCTTCCAAGTAAGTGTGTTTATAAGTGGAGTGTAATTAATATATCCTTCTTTGATGACAACAAATTGTCTTTGAAACCAAGCATTAATTTTGCCAGTACTTTGAAATTCCATTCCTCTGTGCAGAGTTTGATGCTGAAGGAAGAAAGTTCACAATATGGATTTTGTGCTCACAATCAAATGTGAAATCAGTGAAAAGGGTGTGGAAGAGCAGAGGAAATATTGACAGTGAATTCAGTTTCTAACCACATCTTGTCTAATAGCTGGCTTGAAAGCCTTGTCTGGGTCTTCCTCATTTTGGCATCAAAATTCGTGCCTTTCAACACATTTCTAATAATTGTTTCCTTATTATTACTGTCATTTTATATATCTTATTTTTAAAGAATGTAATAATATCCCTGAGTGGCATACAGTGCAACATCTGCATTAAGCAGTGATTGTCATTTACAAAGTGTGAAGATTTAAAAGGAAAGAATAAGAATGGCATTAGTTTCAACTATATGGTCCTTACAGCATTTCAGAGATACTAGTTAGGTTTTAGAGAGGAGTCAGAATGGGTCATTCACTCTCTTCCTCTTCCTCTCTTTCACAACATATCCATACACACAACTTTCTAGTGCCAGGGGAAAATAAGCTGTTTGTCTTAGGTTTCAGAGTTCAGCTCCACAGGGATTTAAGCCTTGTTCCCACATTACCATATTGGAGACTATATTTACATACCATTTTGAAGCTTCATATTTGATCAAATAAGCACATGAGGCTCTTGTATGTGCAATTAACCCCATTAATTTCAATGGAGAAGAACTGATCTGATCAACCAAGAGAATCCATGCAATTCTGCCTGTGTATCACAGGTCCCATTGCCCATAAGAATGGTTGGAATGAAAATTTTTTTATTAATGACTACTAGGATTGTGGACAGGACTACCGGCATTCTCCATACTTAGTGATGAGAGCTTAATTGTACACGTTCATTCAAAAATTAAAAATAAATTGGAATATTGACATGGTTTAGCCTCCACTTTTACCACATTTGCAGTGTGAATGGAATTAAAGTTAAAAATAGTTATGGTCTTTTGTCCATGGAAAAGTTGTTTATATAACTGAGGAAGAAAAGCAGATTCAACCCAAATGCCGCTGCTGGGAAGTCTCCAACTTCCCCACAATGTAGAACTGAGAGAGAGGGGGAAAGAGAGAAGGAAATGAAGAAGATTATATTAGAGGGGTTGAAAAAGCTCAAGACTTCCCAGCCTCAAATCCTGCAAGGTCCCTAACACAAACCAATCATCAAATATATATTGCATTTGGAAACAGCTTGGTTTAATTGAGTGTCTTCTATTACCCTGTTTTCCTAGCAATCAGTAAAGTAATCTTTCCATTAGAAGGAAATATGACTCTTGGAATTAATTCTTTATACAGAGAGCCAGCAGGAGTGACATTTATACAAAATTAAGTCCCTGTAGAAGTGTAACAAGCAGTCTACATCTGTCTGCTCAGACACTGAGAATAAAGTGGCTCAGTGCTCTTACATTATCACAATACAATATAAAGTGTTATTGCTGTGTTGGTTCCAGAAGAGGAGAGACAAATCAAGTAAAGGAAGAAGGGATATCATTTACAGGGATCGCTTCTGTTGATTCGTCTCTCTCTATACTGTTGTCTGAAGAGGAAAAGCAGGGAGAAAAAGAAGCAGGACTTATCCAAGACTATTCAATGGGTAGTTTTCTATTGACTTCAATGGGCCTATGGTCCATCTTGTTAAAAAAAAAAAAGCTTCACACTGAAAAAAGTGGCATTTATAGCACAATCCCTGCCTGTCAGATGTGTCCTGTGTCTTTAACTGTATCATCCTAAGTAGGGTTACACTCCTCTAAGCTCACTGAGTTCAATGGATTGAGAAAGGTGTAACTTTGCTTAGGATTGCACCATAAGCATCAGGTGGCCTGCTAAGAAAACAAAAGATGATAATTGTATACAGAAGCTGAATAGAAGAGAGCAGCCACCAGTGGGCAGGAGAGGAGGAACAGACCTGATCATACTTTTATCATAGATCCTGCATGTCACTGGCATAAATTCTGCATAATATACTTCAAAATAATTCCTCTGAACTCTTAGCTTCAGAGGTTAATAGATAAGAATAAATTAAGTGCAAGTACATTGGCCCCAGCGAAGCTTGGACCCTGAACAGTTCTGCGTTTCCATTATCTCATTTGCATGAAAAACTTATCAATTATGTTAGAATCCCTAGGTGGCATTCTCAGTAGCGCAGCAAATTAATTTAATACTGAAGGAGATTTTAAGATAATTTGTATGTGTCAAGTACCGTGTCCCTGTTTTGAAAATGGAGCAATGGTGGTTTTAAAGGTTGTTCGTTTGATTTGGGAACTCTGCCCTAGAAAGGTACTGCAGCTGTGCATTTTCCAAACTGAAAACTAGAATGCAGAGATGACTGACTACAGTAGGTAGAAGATCTGCCGTAAGTGTTGTGATTGCTGAGGAAAATAAAATTAGAGTCAAAATGCTACGAAGAATGGCCTTGTGTGACACAAAAGAAGCAGCAGATGTTGTCGTGAGAATAAATGGAAGCCTAAAGCAAAGGAAAGAAGAAGAAGAGAGCTGGAGACTTTCCATGGTTCACATTTAAGAATTTGCCGGAAGTCTTCCACAAGGAATGGAAGGTGGAGCAGGGCAATGCTGGGGGGCAGAAGATCCTCTGTATAAGCATGGGAAAACTATATATGGAATACTTATGACTTTGCAAGCTTCTTGTACAGCTATCGGAGAGCCGTTGAACAGCTGCACACTCACAAAGAATTACTCTGATAACATCACCTTGGGCGGGGGCGGGCGGGCACACCACTGACCAAGATACACACTATGCTGGGTTGGACCCAGTATAGAATTAGAAAAGATTTCCACTGTCTCTGCCCTCAGAATTCTTTCCACATCCCCAACCACAAGGGTGAAATACGTTTAATACAAAACTCTCCCAGTAGCTAGTGGAGAATATGCTATGTGGAGCAATTAACTTCCCAGTTGTGTACTGGCCTCATCTGTTAATGATGAATGCTTTTGTACACTAAGCTACCATCCCAGTTAGTTAAGAGATTGCTAAACTGCTATCAGAGCCCTGGATATGAAATGAACCGGTGAAAACAGATGTCTATCCTGACACTGGAATATTACAATTGCATTAGATGATGGCATGCTTATGGAAAGCCTTCACTCTAATGTCATCACGCACAGTGATGCTTAGCTGATGAGTGATGGTTTGTTGTTTTGTAACTTTTTAAAAAGTCTTCAAAGATATATGGGTGGGCTCACTCCTATACTCCCCTGGAGACAAATCAGAGCAATATTGAACCCTATAACTATTTTTGTTTTAGGAAACGTTACTAAAATAAAATAAACTCTCTTTCTGATTCACAAAAAAAGTACCATTTGGGATGGTGTACATTTTACTCTGTGTTTTAAATACTCTATTGGCATCGAGTTCTATAATATTAACATATGCTTAATTCCTATCACTGAGAAAAAAATCTCCCAATAAGTTTCTCTCTGTCCATTTGAATTATCCAGACAAGGCTTTGGCACCAATAATACTAACCTGACTTTTTATTCACTGACTGCGTACTGCATACACATTATATACAAACTGATCAGAAAGGGTACCTTCTTGTCATTATACATGGATGGATGGCTGAGCAAATCCTAATTGCTCAACATAAGTCTAATACATTACACTGAGAGTTAAAAAATGCAGGAGAGCATCTCTAGAAAATAGGCATTTTTTTAAGCTACAGCAAGTGTGTGCGTATTCCATATATATAGATATATATATTATAATAAATATATGTACTGTATTGGTATATAGCAGGCATGGCTAACTGGTGACCCATAAAACAATTTCATTCAGACTCTGGTGTTGCTATCAAATTTGAATCAAAGTGTGTCAAAAATATTGCCTATAGTTTTACCCATAAGAAAAGAACATTGTTTTTAAAACAGGATATGTGTGTGTGTGGGATTCCACATTTTAATACTGCATCCCTCTTTGGGTTTTGTATAGAATGTCCTACCTGACAGACTTCATTAGGCATTAACCTCTAGTGTAGGGGATTGAGTTGTGTCGCAAAATACACTTCTTGCTCCTAATCGCTGTCTGAAAGACAGAGCAGCCCCTGAGAATACAGAAGTTGGCCATCCCTGGTATATACTATCCATTCCATATACACATAGGGCATGATCTTTGCCTGTGCATGCAAGGATTCCCATATGGCTCCACTGAGGCCTGGTTTTTTTCCTTTACCCCCACCTAGGTGTATGTACAAGCAGCTCAACCAACAGTTTAAAGGAATGGGACTTCTCAAAAGTTCAGAAAGTGACCAAGCAGAAGGGGGGGTGGAGTGAATGGGGACAGGACAGGCATACAGACCTTCCGTTCTGCATGTCCTGGCATGCTCTATGCAAACATTTATGAGAAAGTAGAAAAAGGATTCTTTTAAATCCCCTGGAGAAACCTCCATGAACAGGCAGTATACCCATACAGGGAAGGATCATGCCCATATATATTACATACACGCACACTTATTTCCAAGACAGCTACAAATTGCCACATGCATTAATCTAGCTAAAAACATAGAAACAGGTAAGCCTAGTTTAGTGGAATTTTCTTAAATTATATTCGAACAATAAACAGCAAGAGTAACACTGCAAAGTACTCCTCTGTTTTCATTTATATCTACAATAAAGTTCTATAAACAGTTGTCTCCCAAAACATACCCGCCAATAAAATAAAATAAAAATAAAGGTAACATCCAGTGTTCTCTATTTGCAAATTTATGATCAGTTAAAAATTAAAAAGGGGGAAAAATAACAAAAAGAAGAGAAACAAAAACAGGCCCCATTCAGAGGTGCATATTTACATTCTTCAAACTGTAGCGGTGAAAAATAATTCTATTAAGTGCAGGACATTCCTAGTGTTGCAGTAGTGACATTTTTAGTAAGTCTTCATGAAAACAATTCTTTTGTCTTAACAGTGATGCATTCCAGGACTATGTGACATTATTAATTTTTCCCCTTCACTTGCAGCCAGTGGTAGAATCTGGATTGAAAAGTTCCTTGTATAACGGAGGAAATAGTGTGTTCACTATGTCAGGATGAGATTGTTTAAATACCTGCAGTTTTTCTCCATGCAAGTTGCAAAGTGCTGTAATGGTTGGTATCTTGGCTACTAACTGTAAAACAAACAGAGAGAGAGAGAGAGAGAGAGAGAAAATTTATACCAAAGAATTGGTTTCACAAAATCTTGTCTTTTAATTTATGAAACAGATTCAAGGTTTATTTCTTGTCTCTATAACCCCCCTTTTAATTATGGTATGACATGCTTTTGTTGCTTTAGACAGTATTTCACTTGCAGAATCAGGACAATTGCCACTCTTCCAGGTTCTGGTATGTGATTTGATGAATGCCCCAAACTCTTGTGCAAGCAGTTTTTCCCACTGACGTGCAGGCTGAGCTATCTTAGCCAGTGACACATACCACTCAATAGGGGGAAACATGGGAGCACTACATGTCCCTGCAAGGAACCTCTGGGTCTGGGCAATTCTTTCTAACACTGTGAAATACTAGAAAACTGCTTGCTAATCAGAAATAAGATAAATTAAATACAAGAATTATACACTTGTACAGTTTGCCATTGAGCCCTCTACTGAACAGCGAGTCCAAATTGAGGATCTACCTTTGCCAAAGTCTCATCATCAAGATGATTCTTCTGGATCACATGCTGAAGTGCAAAATAAATTTTTTCCTGAAGCTTCTGGACCTTCCTTGGTTCTAACAGCCAAGCCCGATCTGGTAAAACAACAACACCAAACCATTACTTTACATGGCTGATCTATAATCACATGTATATATATACACACACAGAGTAAAGCTAGTAGGAGATGAAAATAACAGTAATTAATAAACTGACTGGTAATGAACGTATGAAGCAGCCTTATAGTGAAACAGCACACTGGTCTATCTAACTCAGGAAGAGGTTTTTTTTCCTAGCCCTTCTATCCAGATTGAATCTGCATTTTCTTGCAGACAAAACAATAATGTTGTTGAGTCACACTGCTAACTACTTAAAGCAGCCCCACTGTTTGCAGCAAGGGCACTACTTTGTCTCTCAATCAACCCAGTCCTTGAAGAGCTAAATTGTAGAACTTGACTTGAAACTTTTGGGAATCCTGACCCTAGCTTTCACATTCGCTACAGTGCTATAATCCTCCTTACTCTTGCTCTACTGCCTTTCTTTCATGCATCACAGCTACGCCATGCAGGCGGCAGAGATTTGGCATCCAAGTCCTCAGTGAGTCATGGTTTTAGTCTATAAACATGCCATGACTTCTAGTCCACAAATTTCCATTGAAATCAAGGAGATTTGTTTTCAACTCAATGTGTTTAAGACTCATTTGGCCAC
>NW_015173755.1:31180-44864 GCF_001447785.1 Gekko japonicus
TTCCTGCTCCCTAAATCCTTTTGCTTATGGTTGTGCTGTCCAAGAGAACTCTTTCATGGCCAATGTGAGCAGCTGCTCAACAGATATGCAGGACAGCTGCTGAATGTCCTCATTCCTTCCTCCTGTCTCATGCCCTGAAGATGGGAGCTTTCTGAATAGGAACAGCACCTACTATCAGGAGATACATTTGACAAATTGCTTATGGAGACTGACTGTGAACACCTGGATAAGCTACTAAGAACCATGTAGTTGAGGCTGCATTACAATACCAATAGCCCATGGTAGGCTCCATTAGATATTACAGCTATTATGAACATAGAGAATCTTCACTGATATCTTTGAAACGTCACCAGAGGAAATGAATTACTGAGAGACAGTATTTGTCTCACATCTTTGTTCGGAAGAAGATCTACCGAGACATTCCGGAGATCACTGTCATTTTTCTATTATTATGTATATTATTATTGTTCACTCTTTGTATAATTGATTCTTAAAAAAAATTATTAAGCGTCACTCTTTTACATGAGCTCTTTGCCAAACTCTGCCTCCTGACTTCCCTTTCTTTCATTAGTAAGTCTCCTGACTTCATTCACCCAAGCACATAATCAGTCAGTTGGACTTTATTACAGCTCACAAGGCAAACTAAAGTAGAAAAAAAAATATTATGGCCCCGGTCACACAGAGCATTTGCCGCGCTAAAGATATGGATGATAGGTGGATTTTCCGGGCGCGATCACACTGCAACATCTGGGAAGCGTAGTGTTCCCATGGCTATCCCGTGGCTTCCCACTGAAGATGCGGAGTAAAAAACTAGTACTTACGAGGTACTGGTTTCCAGACACCCTGGGGCAAGGGCAGGCGTCTGATCGCATTTCCAGTAGAATCCTGTGGCATCCGGCGCCCGCTGATGTTCTGTCGCGAACAAGGGTTCCCCCTCCCAAGTCTCCACAGGATGCGCAAAAACACCCAACGGCGCATGCGCACAAACTTCGGTAAAAAAACACCTGTTTGCCATTGAAGCGGCGCCTAGTGATTGCTGCTGTGATCGCGCCACGCCACTTCTTTGCCGCGCTGCAGGATAGCCGTGTGATCGGCACCTCACCCCCTAACCACGGGACCTCGATGGGACGTGTGATCGGGCGGCCACACATTATTTTGCTCCGGGGCAAACAGCCACGCTTCCCCCCTGCATTTTCCGGCCCGTGTGACCGAGACCTATATTAATTATCTACATAAAATCTCTATGTACTTCATTCAGCCTAGTATATCTAACAGCTTAAGGGGCAGAATCTGAGTAAATTATACACAGGATTATAGACAACAGAAATTTAGCTACGGATACAGCAGGTTTTTGGTCAACAAACAGACACTTTCCTCCAGCCCTGCTAATCCAACTTCACAGTTCACTATGTAGGACTTTTCCACCCTTCATGCTCAACTGTAGTTGCCAGTATTTTTACATTTATCGACTACTAGTAATACAATCACTGCTTTTGCCCATTTAATGAGGGAAGCACCACCACACTCTGTACTATGAGGAACTTTAAAAAGCCAGCCACAGGAAGCATTGCTCACAAACACTATGATGCAATGCTTACTTTAATCCTGAAGTTATATGAAGCTGCCTTATACAGGATTCTTGTCCATCTATGCATTGTCTCCTCTCTCTGGGGGAATAGCTCTTCAAACTCTCAGGCACAGTAAGATCTTTCCCAACACTGGCTTTCAATGATCCTTTTAACAGTTGCTATTATCTTTAAAAATTACTGAAATGGTGGCATTTGTATGGGAATTGGTTGGGAAAGAATATTAATAAAGAAGCCATAATTACCAGGTGATATCAGGACAGCAGATGAAAACAAGGCAATTTCTTCCTCAGTCAGCTGCAAAGAACATAAATTCTTTGCAAAGTCAAATGCTTCATTCACCAGGTCATCGGAACCTTCAAATAACACAGAAGACAGTCAACTTCAAATTTATCATGTCCAAAAAGATGCATCTCGTATAATTTTTCCTTAAACACGAATATCTTTCCCTAACCCTATGAGGAAATGAATGTATATTTCGATCCTGGTCAAGCACTGCCTCTCCCCATCCTTCGTCAGACACAATCACATTTTGAGTTCTGAGTTCTCCTCAGTTTCTTTTCCGGCCCGGCCTGATTAGCATTAGGATTAGCATTAGGACTGTGGTGCACTGTGTATGGAGAAGAAGCTTCCCCATTATCCCATTTTATCAAGCTAAAACTGACCAGGGAGGTATTATTGGGTTTTTCAGGGAAATTCATGTGTGCTCAAGGGAACATGTAAGTCTTCCCAAACTGCACACCCTTGGACTATTTCATGCTTGGACTATTTCATGTGTACCACAGGTGGGAACATTGGGGGGGGGGTGTTCTGGCATGCTGGCACCATGTCTGCACTCTGTTATCACTTCTAGAAATGGTGTCATCAGATGCTCTAGACATTTTTACAAATGGGTACATACAAGCAATGAAATGTATATAGTTTATCTCTGTACCTACATGACCCTATTTTGACTCTGACTTCAACATTGCAATAATGCTGGTCTGCATATCTCCTGTTTGAAGATATGTTTAAATAAGTCTACACAACATAGCAGCTAGGGGTGTGCATTTGGATCTATCTGAGCCAAAATTATACCTGAAAAATATTGGTATTTCTCAGGTATATTTCAGCTTCCCAAATGTATCCAGGTTTTCTCAGGAACCCCCCCCCCAAGACAATCCCAGATATATTCGGGAATTACTGGCAGGGCCAGCTCGCTCACTAGGCGAACTAGGTGTTCGCCTAGAGCGTGCCGGCCTTTAGGGGCGCCAAACTGCTCCCACCCCCACCAAAAGCCCAACCAGCCCGTAGACGGAGGCCCGAGGCACCGGCGGGGAGCACATGCCCCCCTCCCCTCCCCTCCTTTCTCCACCTGGTCTCGGAGAGCAACGGCCTCTTTGGAGGTACTCCTGGAAAACTCTCTCATTGGGCTTCCCGTATTTCTGGCCTGGAGGATGCCTGCCCAGTTGCACAGGGGGTGGTCCGCGTTTCCGGCAGGTAGGGGCAAACAGAAGGGGCGGGTGTGGGGCTTTGGGAGCGGGAGGTCATTGGTTGCGCATGTGCCATCTTGAAGGCCAGAAGGGTGGCCGCGAGAGAGGGAGGGGAAGAAAGGGCACCTCGACGAGAGCGGGGGGGGGAATGGAGCCGACCAGGCTCTCATGAGCACGTGTGCATTTGCATGCCACAGTGCCTTGATCTGAGCGGGATGGGGGGGGATGTCAGTTGACCTCTCCCCCCCCACTTTCCAGTGGTTCAAGAAGAAGAGTCGGAGGCAGTGCTGTCTGAGCGGGAGATGCAGCAACTCCCTGACTACTCCCTCCTTGTGTGAGTCTCCTCCCCTCCTGCCTTTTTCCTCCCCCAGCAGGAGATAGACGGACGGCCAGACATGGGGCTACAGGCAGGCAGGCAGGCACGCGTTTCCTCCTCATTGCAAAGCGGATGGGATGGGAAGGGGGGGGAGCTTCTTTCGGGCTTATCCCTCCCCCTCCTCCCGCTTTTCTCGCAGCCACCCCCTGACCGAGACATTGTCCAAACGGGAGAACTGCTGACAGATGAAGGGGGGAGAGAGAGAAGAGAAAGTCCATTACATCAGGACTCCTCCTGCAAAGACGACCCCCCTCCTGCAGCCCTGCCTGGAGGTTGGCAACCCTGTAATTGGTGGGTGCATAAGGGGGGGCGCCAGAAGGTAGCCTCGCCTAGGGTACAAAAAACCCCGGAGCCAGCCCTGATTACTGGTAGATCTGAAAACAGCAGAGAGACGGAATAGATGGCTCCCACCTCTCAGCCATGTCAGGCTTCTACTGCAGTCTCTCTAAAGTTTAAGGGGACTGCAGAAGACAGCTCGAGGATCAGCTGTGCCCGGGAGAACATACTGTTCCCACCAGCTCAGATTGGGCTGGCTTCTCATGCAGCCCAGTTTAAGCCAGACTGCAGGAGAAGCCAGCCCCAGAAGCTTCTGCAGGGAGCAATCTGCTAGCCACAGCACAGCAGATCCCAGGGCCAGCTTCTCCTGCAGTGCGGGTTAAACCACACTGCAGGAGAAGCCATCCCAGCCAGGGTGTGCAGTGTGGCGAGACCTCCCTGTGGCATACAGATCCTGGGCAGCTTCTCTTGGAGCACAGTTTAAACCATGCTGCAGGAGAAGCCAAGCCAGCCCCAGGATTGGGCTTTTTTTCTACCAGTATTTTTCTTCTCAGATCTATTGGGAAACCCCCCCCCCCAAAAAAAAAATTGGGATTCCTGAAAAATCCTGGATCCAAATACCATAGCAGTATTGGGATCTGGGATGTTTCAAAAATACTGAATTTTTTTTGGGGGGGGTCCACTAGCTCCAAACCGAAAAATACCAGTTAAAGAAATCACACACTTCTAATAGTCGAGAAGAATCGGACTCGACTGTGTGACTGAAAAACAAACAACAACAATAGCAGCCCCAGTAGCCCAGATTAACCTGATCTTTACATTTTCTGAAAGCTGACAGTGTTGAATATGGTATTGATATCTTTGACCATAGCATTAGTCCTATGAAATTGTCCCACAAAATCTCCAGTGTTTTCAGCATGACCCTACTCTAACTTTTTTCCAATCCTATATATTTTTTTGAAAAATGTATTCTAATTCTAAATCTTTATAAATAGTTCTTTTCAGTCTAGATGTGGCTCAAACTTCCCACAGTGGTTCATCAGAAGAAAAAAATAAGTTTGAATAGAATTGGATTTCAGGTCTATTTACCCAACTCACAGCAGCAGAAACCTCAAAAATAGTGGTAAGATAGAGGTTCAGATAAATGAGCAATAAATGGAAACAGGTGGATCTTCAGAAAACTCAGAACATTTGAATAACAAAGAAGTAGCCACAGTGGGTTATACCGTATTCCATTGATCTCAAATGTCCCATATGGTAGTGTTAAGATATGTATATCAAAATTATTCAGTAATTCTAACCAACAAAAATAAACCCTACCCAAAGCCTTGAACATTTGCATTCCTCCATATTTTCCTTCAAACAGAACAGTGTTGTTGAGTGGATTGAAGGCACGGCACATTCTCACTAAAACCACTTCCAGGCAGCCTAGACAGACAGACAGACAGACAGTGATCAGATTTATGCTGGGATACTTTCAAGCACTTTTTGGAAGCATACTTTTTTTTTAAAAAAAGCACAATTTCTAAACCAGATCGCCTTCAGATTTGCATTGAAATAATATTATACTGCCCTGACCTGGATAGCTCAGGCGTGTCAGATCTTGGAAGCTAAGCAAGGTTGACCCTGGGTAGTATTCGGATGGGAGACGACCAAGGAATACCAGGGTTATGACATGAAGGCAAGCAATGGCAAACCACCTTTGAATGTCTGTTGCCTTGAGAAGAACTCTACAACGTTGTCACGAGTCAGCTGTGACTTGATGGCAAAACAACAGAATATTGGGCTACTGTCTGAACAGATTTTGGGTTATCAAATTTTGTTCAAACTTACTTTTGGGTTGTATGTTTTGGTCCCTAAAGAGCAAACAGATATTACTCTGAGCTTGACCTGAGAGGACAGTAGTTCACAGTTCAACACCACAATAGCTTGTTCCTAATCTCCTCTAGGACAGTTAAAATGTGCATGATCTCCTTTAATCGTAAAATTAGTAAAGTGAAGAGAAATAACCATCAGAAATCTCATACAACCTAGTCATCCAAGCATCATGATTCTAAACACAGTTACTGTGTTTTGATTTATCAGCCAAGGGAAGACAAGATCTTAATATTAACAGGAACATGCACAGGCTGGAGTATTCATACTGACCACTGACTTACTAATAGTACCACCCTAAGCAGAGTTTTTTGCCTATCTGCATCAATATCCCCCAACAACTTACAACCCTTCCTATCCCTGTGGCCTATGTGATTTTCTCCCAGGCAAACCTGACTCCCCATAGCAGCTACATTGCTCATCAATGTTTCTGAACAACCCTTTCCTCTCAGCAGTTTGTTGCTTCCCAAATTTACAGATGCTCAGCAAAACATGAGCAATATTTCACTCTTATCTATTCACCTGATTTGAGAAGTAGAATTTGATCGTTTTGACAGAGCTCCATAAAGCCCGTTATCCGCTTTGCAAATTCCACCACGTACTGAATAGCGTGAGTGATTTGGATTGCGCACTGCTGCCACAATGCTTCTCTTGACTTCCAGAAGAAAGGAACATGGAAAAGAAAAGCAGACAGTGAGTACATTAGTTAAATGATAACCAAAGTTGATCCTACATTGTTATTAAATGACCACTATGTCTAATTCAAGTGTGTTTAGATTCAATATTGATAACTGCATGTGCCAAAGATGTAGACACTACACAAAATTCAAGTGTGTTTAGATTCAATATTGATGATAACTGCACGTGCCAAAGATGTAGACACTACACAGACAGAAGTAATATGCAACTGGCCTGAGCAGCTATCAGGATCACAAAGTATGCAAATAAAGATAGCTAGACAAATTTTGTATGATAGCATATATGCTGCATTTAAATTTAATGCTTCCAACAGCCCACAGAGATAGCAATAAAAATCCATACCATTTTCTCATGAAAATCATCAGAGTGAAAATAGTATTCATACTGCAACTATTATTTAACATTTATTCAAAGCAATTGTATGCTACCTGGTGAACATGACAGAAGTATAGAAGGAAAGAATCACCATCGATTCAGTTGTAGTGTGAACACCAAAATAATCTCTGCTGAAAAATTTCCTCAATATTTAAAAGAATGAACTAGTTACAAGTCCTTATGACTGAGGATTTTAATGAGCCTCCATTCTTAATATTCTTATTATCATTCATCAGACCCAGCAACATACTTCTTTTCCAGTGCCACATAGAAATGGTTTTATTTTTGTAATTCAGGAAAAAATAATCTAGGCTGATAGAGACATGTCTTTGGCGACTCCAGCCTATGCACTGTTGCTAACTCATTGATCTAGTGGTTTTTTATGTGCATTAAGTACATTTGTGAGGGGAGGGAATCCTATTTAGAGACCACTTGGAAATGTGAAGGGTTTTTAAAAGGGTAACTGGCTTGCTTTGGTTTCACTGGGATTTTTTGAACTGCACTGATTTGAAATCTGGGAAATCAATGATTATTTAGAGCCTAAACCCACAAGCTGTTGTTCAATAAACCATTTTTTGGGAACATCTATAAATAATCTAGGCTGATAGAGACATGTCTTCGGCGACTCCAGCCTATGCACTGTTACTAACTCATTGATTTAGTGGTTTTTATGTGCACTAAGTACATTTGTGAGGGAAGGGAATCCTATTTAGAGACCACTTGGAAATGTGAACGGTTTTTAAAGGGGTGGTTTCACTGGGATTTTTTGAACTGCACTGATTTGAAATCTGGGAAATCAATGATTATTTAGAGCCTAAACCCACAAGCTGTTGTTCAATAAACCATTTTTTGGGAACATCTATCATGGTTGTTATTGTCACCAGCACTTTGTTTTCTTTTTATTCTATTTTATTGTTGAGCTATGCTTGTCATGTTTGTGTTATAATGTGGTTTTAACCCTTATTGTAAGCCGCCCTGAGCCTGCCTGTGATGAGGAGAGCAGGATAAAAATTGAATAAAATAAGTAAAATCCAAGAAAATCTGAGCCTGTCAGAAACAATTGATGCCAGAGTTATCTGCAGAATGATCTTTCTTCATTTCAGATCTGTCACAGGCCTCTTGACTCCCCACAGCAAAGACAGAGAGGAAACAGAGAGGACTATATACTATTTTTATTGCAACCCTGTGGGTAGTAGTTCCAAAACATGAATTCTAAATGTTGATGCACAAGTCACTTACAACTTCTGTTATGTTTAAATTAGGATTCTGAGGGAAGGGGAGCTGACAACACTGCCTAACAGGAACTTAAGAACTGAGGGGAGATAACCCTGTTGTCTATCAGCCAACCTTTTGATCTGCTTGGATGTATGGAAGAGAGGAAGACAAAAGGCATCATCAATCAGTCAGTAATATAAGAGCAGATCCCTCCACTGAAGTCAGTGGCCAAGTAAATGCACCGTAGGGTAAAAAACATGTATTATGTTTACTCCTGGTCCTAGGGTTATACTGGGGTCACTGACAAGTGTTACTACCTTGGAATAAAAAGGATCTGATAATTTCCCAGTGTCATCTGGCCACTCCTACGCATATTTCAGTAACAGCCAGACAAGATTCTTAAAGGTGCCACTGGACTCAAACTTTGTTAAGCCAGATAAGACTAATTCTGAAAATGCTCCCTCTTTATAATCTGTTTTTGACCCTTGAAACTGTAAAAAAAAAATCCATTTTGAAGGCTAGCCCCTATATAGGTAAAGGTTTCCCTTCCTCGAAAGCCAGTCAAGTCTGACTCTAGGGTTGCGGTGCTCATCTCCGTTTCAAAGCCGAAGAGCCAGCACTGTCCGAAGACGTTTCCGTGGTCATGTGGCCGGCATGACTAAACACCAAGGCACACGGAACGATGTTACCTTCCCACCGAAGCGGTACCTATTTATCTACTTGCAATTTCTTGCTTTCGAACTGCTAGGTTGGCAGGAGCTGGAACTAGAGATGGGAGCTCACTCTGTCATGCGGCACCCGGGTCTCGAACTGCTGAACTACTGACCTTCCACAGCCTGCAGTTCAGCGTTTTAACCACTTGAGCCACCGCAGCTCCTAGCCTCTATATAAGCCTTCCCAAATGCTTAGAGCATGATCTGAGGCCATCTTCCATGTTCCTCCACCCTTGGCAATATGGTGGTCAAATTGGGACACTGCTTTTCTGATACAGAGCCTGGAATATAGAATGCCCTCTAAAGCAAGGTCTGTATAGCTCTTCTTGCTTTTTAGGCACAATATAAAACGTTGGTTGTTCTGGAGCAGGCTTATTTGGTGTATTTGGTGCCTGCTGAGCACTCTTGACAGGTTGCTCCTTGCTTATTGAGTTCTTCCTTTGTTCCATTTGATCGATGTATGCTATTTTTGTGGATTCACTTCTATCTGATTCTATTCTTAGCCTGTTACTCAAAGTCCAGCATTTCCTTAGATCAGTAGGCTGCAAGGAGCAGGCAGAAAATTTCCAGTCTGCTGATAGAAAACCCATAATATTTAGCATTCCACCCCATTTTTAAAATTAGTTCTAGCATACCTGCATCTGCAGAAATGACAACCCAGGTTTTACTTATGGTTCATACTGTCAGCTAGGCCTCTGGCTGTTCTAGCTGCTATGGGTGTGTGGGGGGACTCTGGAATTTTAACTTTCATTTCTGCTGTATTCCCAGTCTTACTTTATCTATGTAACCGAAGTCTTCAACCTTGAGTGTCTGGTGTACTGTTCTCCTGAGAATAGTTGCCTGTTACTTTGGCGGGTTTCTACCTGGCTTCTGATTGGACCTGAGCCAACAGGGGACCCTCTTGAATAATGTATATCTGCTTGCTTTGCGGGTTTTAGGCCAGTTCTAACACTGGAGGTGCCATAATATATGCATACGCTCAATGTCTCAATAAACTTTACTTCTTTGAATGAAAGCTGTTGGGAACTGATTACTGCAGGAGTCTGACACATACTTTTTCTGACTCCACATAGCCATGCAAGATCCAGGTAGGCATGACCTTTGTACTTAGGTTGTTCTTACCAAACCAGAATTTGCCTGGATTATTTTCCTGAATTTGAGACTAGGGTTGCCAGCCAGTGGCTGGCAACTGGTGGGAGGCTAGGGGAGACAGTGACAAGGGTGCCATTGTATCAACAGCCAGGTTTGACATGGAAATGACATCACACAATTGACACAATGTGATTCCCCACCACCACCAATCTACCGCTATAGCAGGAGACCTGGCAACCCTATTCAGACAAGTAAAGAAGTAACATAGGCTATACTGAGGATATAATAAGATCATCCCTATTTTATAACGTCCTTGTCAAGTCTTCATGCACCATGGAATTTGCTAAGTGATCAACAGCACAGAAATAAATAAATGGAATGACTGTTGTTATGAAGGAACAAGAGAAGCAAAAGACATTTTTTTGCAGAATGGTACCTTGCTCTGGTATACTTTGATTTCTTCATATGTGTGGGTTTGCCAGGCTAGCTGATGTAGTTCCTCTATCGTATATTGACATGTCTCCAGATGGGACTTGATGATATTCTGTGCAATTCGATCTAATAAAGAGAGACAAAAGGGAAAACAAATCCTTAAAGTTTGCTTCAGGAGTAATCTATCACATCAATCAGTTCTTCACAGTAGCTACTAAGGATGGGCACATCCTGGTTTGGTCTGGGGCTTGTGAGCCAGGTGGCCCCAGACTGAACCTTGGACTGAACCCCCAAGTCACAACCCCCCTGAAGAGAATGGAATGCCTGTGTTCAGGGGTCATTTCGTAGAAAAGCCGGAATGCCTGTGTTACCTGGAAGCAATGTGCACCCACCACTTTCAGGTGGTGTTGGGCCCTGCCCCCTGGCATGCCCGTGTTTTCTGGAAGTGATGCAAGCATGTCAGTGATCCACTTGTATCACTTCCAGGTAATGTGAACACGCTGGGGCAGGGCAGGCCCCAATGCCACCCAGAAGTGGTGGGTGCATGATGGGCCGAAAGGGCTTGGGGTGAGTGTCTGAGGAAGGCGCCTTCCCCAGAACTCAGCTCACGAGCCCCAAACTGTGCAAAGTCCAGGCAGTACTTGGCTCGGTGTTTGGATCCATGCTCATCCCTAGAAGCTACCATATGATTCTGGCTGTTGAAGAGATACTAGCAATGCTTTCTCTGGTACTGTATCTTAGAGCAACGAGACACTCTTATTAATTGGTAACCACTGCTACTATCATACCTAATGGGAAATTGAATCAATAATCCAGTGCAACTACAGCAGTTTATTAATGGAATTAATAAACAATTTATTATATGTCTATTGAAGTCTTTAGAATAAAAATGTATACTGGTGCACGTATCATTATGCTTGTTCTTGTTGTTCATTCACACAGTCGACTCCGACTCTTCACAACCCCATGGACCCATGGTTGCAAATTTGTCATTACTCTTGTGTTCCTGAAATCATGATGATGCAGGAACTAACTTTTGCCTTAAAGCAGAATAGAATGTCACTTCTGCAAAACTGAAGTAAACCTACAGTAACTTAGCAGTGACAGACTTGGACATTCTGTTATGAAGCAGAAACGTTAACAAATCAGTGACCCTGACTTCCGGTGGATGGCGGCATACTGAGCAGTCGCATCTCCTGGACCTCCCGGGGATGCGAGCTGCACACGAGTGGGAAGGAGGGGGTACGCAAGTTTGTTGCCCCCCAAGAGATCCGGCGAAGTCTTTGCCCTTCTGCAAAGAAGACAGGATAAGAAGAAATGAAGGCTGAAGGACTCTTTATTGTGCCTTTGAAAAGGGTTGATTGTAACGAGATGCTTTGGGGCTTTTCTTTTTAACAGTTAATTTAAGATTCAAAAGTTGTATTAGCAGACCTGACTAAGTTCAAAAATTGTTAGCGAGTTTAGAACTGACTTTGTACTTAAGCGATTTTGAGGATCTCCTCTCTTGGGTTTTTAGATAGTAGTGGGTATTCTTTTCTTTATCCCTAATTGTAGTTCCTTTTCCCTATTTTCGTTGTAGATTTGTAGTCTTTAGAAAAATGTAATAAAAAAATCCCCTTCCGGGGGGCCAAAAAAACAAACAAAAAAACAAATAAGTGACCCTGTGATTATCATACAGTGAGCTATTTGTGCAGAAGTGCCTCTCAACATATGAACTGCACAATGTTCACTATTCTACCACAAGCATTACAAAAATAAAGGTTCATGGTGGTGTGTCAAATTTGCTTGATGTGCATGGTGAGCCACTGAGATTGCTACTTTTTAATTTAAAAGATTATAGCACTTCTGTTTGATGGTAAAGTGAGAGGGAGATAGTTTAGTTTAGTTTACTTATTGTTACGGTCATTTGACCAAGCATAGGGAGATATTGGCAACATGCTTTTCATCTGTATTTAATTAAAAAACAAACAAACAGTGCAACCCATGTAAACTATGAGACATGAAAAATACCCATACTTCTGAGCAAGTAATGTTTGTTATTGCTCACATGTAATTTATATTGCTCATATGTAACTCTTTTTAGACTAAACAGATATGGGCAGGTGACAGAAAAAGTGTGATCTTGTTAGTAGGTCTATGCATAGACCTTATATGCATACAAATGATGTACTTGTACATCAAAATTTACAGACAGCAAGGGGTAGAGCTGGTTCGAAGTACTGGTTAGGAGCATGGAGTCTAATCTGGGAGAACCGGGTTCGATTCCCTACTCCTCCACATGCAGCTGCTGGTGTGGCCTTGAGTTAGTTAACAAGTTGTTTTAGAGCTGTTCTCTCATGAGCAGTTCTTGAAAGAACTCTCTCAGCCCCACCTACCTCACAGGGTGCCTGTTGTGGGGAAGGGAAGGGAAAGGAGATAGTACGCCGCTCTGAGACTCCTTCAGGTAGTGAAGGGCGGGGTATAAATCCAATCTCTTCCTCTTCTAGAGTTTGATGCCATGTTTCCATCCCTCCAACTTCAATGCATTCACTTTATGCCTTTTAAATGTATGAATAAGTATATGATGGATATGATGTTAACTGAAGATCTAATTGGTATCAAACATTTACCCATATGGGATTATTCCTTTCCCATATCCTCTGAGTAAATGCAGAGTCCTTGCTTCACAAGGACAACAAAGTCATTTTTTAAGGGCCTAACAGCTCAGATTCTAATTTGGGCTGGTTTGCTGGCTTATCTGCTCAGTAGTAGCTGGGAGATCAAGCACAGTTCTTCAAATTCTCACCAAATGTCTTGCAAAAGGGTACCTGCCATCTCACATGCGTCTTGTTAGAACAGTAGCAGTCTTCTCACATGCCTCTTGCACACTGGCCTCACACACACTTACACACAAACACATATTAGAGTTACCATATTTTGAAAAGTGAAAAAGAGGACATATTTCCCGACTGACTACTTCAAACAAGTGATCACTATGACAAATCTCATTTTAAATACCCCTGCTATTTAAGCTGTGATAATTGCTACTAACCAGAACTATTCCTAACCTTCCAACCCCCAAAGAGGGTGTTTTTATCAGTTATTTTTAAAAGAGCCCCAAAGAAGATGGCTATCTGGTAACACACACACACACACACACACATGCACACCATGTTCAGAACTTAGCACACATATGCATTTTACACTACAAATGCAGCCACCCCACGTGACATCTTTTTGCAAGTATACCTGAGCAAGTGATGACTCATGTCTGCAGACGGGAAATTTGACTCAGCTGAATCTTTTTCATGAGGTTTTATATTCTATTGCTGGCCACAGGCCAAGATGGTGAGATAGTGGTCAAGACTGTAAAATTCTGGCCAGGTAGCAACTTCTAAGAGCCACTGAACTCTCCTACAAACTAGTCTGCAGGTAAAGGCAAATGATGGCTCAAAATTGTAATTTTGCTTTTGCCAGCTGGTAATATTTTCCTTTGCACAGCTGATGGTTCGTTTATACACTCTGCTTCTTTTATTCTATTTTTGAGGGGAAATTGTATTTATTACTTTTGAAATTAGTTGGTTCAGAAGCATT
>NW_015173755.1:44903-60463 GCF_001447785.1 Gekko japonicus
CAGCATTTCCCATGTTTCTGTGTTTGGCATCAGAAGCTAAAGCACTGTACGGCTGCACAGAGGACTGTTTCCAAATATTCTCACTGATTGTCACAATGCTGGCAGGCCTCCATACGTAGGTGTGCAGTGCCTCAGGGCGGGCAGCAGAAGCAGCCACTTTCAAGAAGGCTCTCTTCTGCTGCCATTTGAACCCGAGCCAGGTGCTACGGCAGACTTGAGATTCTTGTGCCGCAGGCCAGCAGAGCTGGAGTGTATCACAGAAAGGCTGCGCTTGGACTCAGGGGATTGGAGTCTGACAGCTCATTCTGTTGGCTGATTACCATTGCATAAGCATTGGAGGCAGCTTTCTTTCTATCTGAGTTGGCAGTGATGAAAGGGAGAGAGGGGATTAGACTGGAAGACAGTGGGCTGAAAGGTTTCCAAAAAGTCTTTTTGATAAAAGCTGAAGATGAATAGTAGAGTTGATGTGGTTTTTTTCAAAGCTGACAACAGAGCACAAGCCATTTGAAGGGTACAGGGGTAAAAAGGGTACAGAATTGCTTTTTTTGCCAGGGCATATAAGGACTACGGCAGCTTACACAGCCTTTCCCTCATCCAGGAAATTGCCATTATCTCAATGGCCCGATAATTGGGATTCACTATACATTCACACACATATTGCTCCACTGGCCTTGGAACATACCCACCATGAAGCAGCTTGTTAACAACTCGTTAGAAGTCCTGTCTATGACACTACAGTAGGGAAGTTCTATTGTCTATATTGGTTGGATGGATCTTCTCTATCAAATTATTCATTTCCCTTCTTTCTTTCTGAAGTATTCATAACTCTGTCCTCCCAACCAGTTATTTGGCTTCACTTGCTCTTCTTCAATGGAACATAAAGCCTGTCCAGTACAGTCCATATCGGTGTCATAATTAAACTCTATTCTCGTTTCCCACCTTTATCTTCCAATTTTCATGTGCCATAGCTCCTTTATTTTGGCTCTTTCATTTTGCCTTTTATCACCAGTTTCATGCCATGGATCATTAATGTCAAGCACGACTGATGTGGCAGAAAAATGGGATGCACGTTTTCAGAATAGGAGGCTATTAATTGTTGAAGCAGTTGATAGTTTGTTCCTTTTTCACTTGCTTAGAACTCAGCCCTGTGCAAATTCTTGTATTACAGTTTTTCTTTTCATTTCATTCAAAGCATAAGGTGCGCACCCATGAGTCAAGCTGTAGTTATAAATTTTTACCCTGTCATTCCTTCATGAGGGACAGTTATACATCATTTCTCCTCCTCCATTTTATTGTCACAACAACCCTGTGAGGTAGGTTAAGCTGAAAAAGAAGAGCGACTGGCCCAACATCACCCAGCTACCTTCACGGCTACAGATGTGAAGGCCTGGGGGAGGGGGAACAGAAAATTCCATGGAGGGAAAACAAGACAGTTTTCTCCCCTTTTTCCTGAGTACTTTTATACAAAAAAATTCTGATAATTTGTTTGGGAATTACTGGGGGAAAAAAAGACTTGTGAACTATATTTTTCTTTTGGATTGAGTGGAATGCTTCCCAAAGCAAGGCTGCTTCTCATTCAAAATGTGTATTATGGAAATGCCTGATAACTTTTTATATATTTTTTTCAGTGGTAAAAGATGGGAAATTTTGGAAGCACTAAAAAAAACCCCTTCATATTTTTCGTTTGGAATGAGTGAATTGTTTTTAAGGTGACATTTTACTCAAATTGCACAGTATGTAAATTTTTATATAAAATTTAGAGCATTAGATAATAATTTCTAGGTATACTGTATACCTATGGTTTCATATAATATATATTTTTAATGCAGGTAATTTTGGAAACTATGCTATAATGTGTTTGTGTTTTTTGCTGTCAAGTAATTGCTGACTTATGGTGACCCTATGAATGAATGAATTTTTCTGTTGGAATGAGTGAATTGTTTTTAGGCAACATTTTACTCAAAGCACACAGTATGTGAATGTTTATATAAAAATCTAGAGCATTAGATAATAATTTCTAGGTATACTTGTATACCTATGGTTTCAAATAATATATTTATTTTAAAATATAATTTTGGAAACTATGCTATAATGTGTGTGTGTGTGTGTTGCACTATCAAGTTGTTTCTGACATGGTGACCCTATGAATTGGTGAACTTCAAAATGTCCTATCACTGATAGTCTTGCTCAGATCTTACAAACTGAAGGCCGTGGCTTCCTTTACTGAGTCAACCCATCTCATGTTAGGTCTTCCTCTTTTCCTACTCCCTTCAACATTTCCAAGCATTATTGCTTTCCCAGCGAATCTTGTCTTCTCAGGTTGGTACCAAAATACAATAGCCACAGTTTATAACTTCTAGGAAGACTTCAGGCTTTATTTGATATAGCACTTTTATTTGATCCAGATCTATTTGTTTAATGCATTTAATGATAACACATTATTATTAAAGAGTTCAGTGTTTTCAATGTTATGAAGTTTAACTTGATATTTACATATGCTGGTAAGCTACATATTGTGACTGTAGGAGAGTGCTTCCGTCAAAATAATGGTTTCTTTTGTTTACTATAGAATTTGTTTTCTGGATTTTATCTTTTTCTATTTCTCAGATGGTAAAAATTAATACACATAGGCTAAGGTAATATAGCCTGCAGCAGTTTGCAATTGTCTCTCCATTTCTTTCAATTATTTGACGTATCTGCTATTTTTCTTAAAGAAAACAAGGATATTTATACCTTTAAATCCCATAAATATGCCAAATAGTACAATTTTATATGCTAAATTTTATATGCTAAATTATAAATATGGATTAAAAAAAGGTAAAGGTAAAGGTTCCCTTGCTCGAAAGCCAGTCGAATCCGACTCTAGGGTTGCGGTGCTCATCTCCGTTTCAAAGCTGAAGAGCCAGCGCTGTCTGAAGATGTTTCCGTGGTCATGTGGCCAGCATGACTAAACACCAAGGCGCACGGAACGCTGTTACCTTCCCACCGAAGTGGTACCTATTTATCTACTTGCAATTTCTTGCTTTCGAACTGCTAGGTTGGCAGGAGCTGGAACTAGAGACAGGAGCTCACCCCGTCTTGTGGCACCCAGGTCTTGAACTACTGAACTACTGACCTTCCACAGCCTGCAGTTCAGCGTCTTAACCACTTGAGCCACCGCAGCTCCATAATATGGATTATATGTTGTTAAATCAATAAAGTATATTAGGTTTACTAGGAAAGTAAGTATATCTCCTTATATATAAAAGAGTTTTGGTGTGACTCCTGGACACGCTCCCACAGCCTTTTGCCCGCTCAGCTGCCACTCTCGCAGACTCCCAATCCCCTGGCTGCATTGCCTTGCTACATTGGATCGGCCCCACCCACAGAGCTGGCAGCCAGTATTTTGCTCTCATTCTGGAGGGAGCTGGCAAAGGGGATGGACGCTTTGCTGAGGGAGCAGCAACCCCTCCACAGGGGAGAGGGAGGCAGACCTAGTGAGCAGCAGCAAGCAGGGGAAGCACTCACCCTCGCTGCCCCTCGTGTTCCCTCTCCCTCAGCTGCAAGGCCGGCGCCTTGTCAGGGCAATAGCTCAGCGGCTGCACTGCAGAGAAGGCTGCCCAGTGCCTTTCAACAGCTCCCCCGCCTTCCTTCAGCAGTGGTGGCAGCGCCAGGGAGGGTCTGGCCTGGAGGAAACGAGCTGCGGCTCCAGGAAAGCCGGACTTTCTCCTGAGGAAGACACTTCTCTTGGCTCCTGTGTGGACCTAACTGTGACTAACTCTCCCTTCAGTGGCTCTTGGTAGGCAACCAACTTCTGTCTGTAAATTAAAAAAAAGGACTTTCAGCATAACCCCCTCCCCCGCCCACTGTACTTTCTTCTCAGTGCCTGTTGCTAGGCAACCAGGTTCTGTCAGTAAAAGGCCTTTTCCACACCTATTTTGGCCTTTGGGAGAAAACTCATTGGGGCCAGTCCTGATAGGGTTGCCAACTCCAGGTGGGAAATTCCTGGAGATTTGAGGGATGGAGCCTGGAGAGGGTGAAGTTTGAGGAGGGGTGGGACCTCAGACAGGTGCAATGCCATAGACTCCACACTCTAAACCAGTAATTACCTCATGGGGAACCATTGCTGCCAATCTCCAGGTGGGGGCTGCAGATCACTCTAGGAGGGAGGAGGAGGAGATGGAAAGCTGAAGCCAGGGGGCAGATAATGGTAGATTGACGGTTGGCTGGGAGGGAGATAGGGTTGCCAACTCCAGGTTGGGGAATTCTTGGAGATTTGAGGGGTAAAGCCTGGAGAGGGTGAAGTTTGAGGAGATGTGGGATGGGTGGCAATGCCATGGACTCCACCCTCCAAGCCACCCATTCCCTCATGGGAAACCATTGTTGCCAGTTTCCAGTGAAGAGATGGAGATCACGCAGAATTACAACTGCTCTTCAGATGGCAAAGATCAGTTCCCCAGGAGAAAATAGTGGACTCTCTGTCATTATACCCTGCATTATAACCACAGCAAATTGATGCTGAGTGCCCAAGTCCAGGGCACTCTCCCAGAACCTCTTCCTAGAGCTCGTTGTATTTATTTCCACAATGGTCCTTATTCCTAGTTACATATATTTCAGTTTCACCCAAATTTCCTGTTTTTGTTTTGTTTTTGATAGGGGAGGAAATTAAACTAGTTGATTTCTGGGGTTCAAAATTTCCAGAAAATTTCCATTTCTATTCATGGCAGATTTGAAATTTAAATTCTAGTCCTCCAACTCCTCATTCAACACTTGAAAAGGCCTTTGCATGATGACTGACCTCAGCCACAATACTAATGTGTAGTGGCTGCCATGCATTTCTGAAGATTGCCAGAGTGTGGCCTTGCAACAGGAATAGCTACACAATATAATGACCACATGCACATGTTATAACAGCAGTGAGAATAAGCCATATGGAAAGTATTTCAGTTCTGCACATAACATTGGCAACATATAGAGTACGCCCAAACTAAGTAAGTTGCTGGAATTGTAGGTAGATGTGGGTATAAATCGTTAGCTTGCTATAATTAGTGTCATGGGAATGATTTGTAGATGACTGAAAAGTCATCCCCATTTCCAAAGGGATTCTACAATATAACGATGTAACAAAAGTCACCAGGGAAATGGCTGTTTGTTTAAAACCACACTGAGATTTATTAAATTTCAAAAGGGGATCCATGATATATTTTGTAAGGCTGGCCTAATTTATGATGAAAAATGAACTGCTGTGGAAAGTGACAATGTGTGCTTTACAGCTTTGATGTTGAAGAACTGGAGTTCTATAGCACTGAGTTTCAAAATAGCAACTGACCTTTTCTATTTCTGATTTCAGTAGCTTTTCTTCCTGACACCAT
Organism: Gekko japonicus; assembly: GCF_001447785.1. Classification (NCBI taxonomy): domain Eukaryota; kingdom Metazoa; phylum Chordata; class Lepidosauria; order Squamata; family Gekkonidae; genus Gekko; species Gekko japonicus. Next base: position 50,255 of record NW_015173755.1, read on the forward strand.
AGTTCCTTATTTTTAGGCTATGGCAGACTTCTCAGGATATGCATGTCTTCGAAGGTTATTTACAACTAAGATGTGGATTTTGCTGGAGATTTAAACACAATACTTGGGACACCTTGGACAGTTATGGAAACTGAAGATTACCAGTTAGAGATCTTAAGCTGTTATAAGAGAAAAATATTGATTTCAGTAGAAAAGCACCAAGAGTATGTGGTGTACATCCCGTGTAGTCAAAGCTTTCTGCTATCCCTTATTGGCTTAGTAAAGGGCCAGCTGCTCATACTTTTCAGCTCTTTCCAGCTTTATAACTCTTGGAAAGTGTAAAGGATTTTGCCAAAGATAGGCTGCCTCTTACCTGCCTGGAAATTAACTGACTTGCTTTTCTACATTAGTGTCAAAAGGTCCCGAAATGCAGTTCCCTAAAACCTTGAAATTGGAGCATAACTCAGAGCTGAGAAAAGGCATAAGTACACAGTTTTGGACTCAAGCTATAAGTTATATGGAATTTCTGTTTTCTTTCCTCTACCCATGCCTGTGTTTAAAAGTTAAAATCGACCAGGGATTGTGAAAGGAAATGGATGGAGAGAGGATGCTTTTTCCTCCACTCATTTTCAAGGTCAAAAAATATATTTCCCAAGTGGCATTTCCACTTGTGGGAAAGATATGGTGACTCCTTATCCTTCCCACCATACTACACTGGGAAGGTTGGTTTTGAGTCTGCAAAACACCAGAGGGGAAAAGGGTGACATATACTCTTCCCAACTGTTCTTTATAGTCTGCTTGGACTATTTAGGTTTAAAATCAAACATGTGTAATGTACAGTTTGAGCTCAGACTGACTACACTATACAAGCAGTACATTTGTCCCATGATTCCTTTATGCATTGTGCTATGAGTAGGATCATGTTCCCTCATCTAGGGTAATTACTTGAAAGTGCCTCTGCCTCAATCCCTGTCCAGGTTCCTTTAGCGTTTCCTGAAACAAGGAATAGAAGACCTAATTAGGAGCTCACTGTTAGATGGATACAATCTTCAAAGCAGTCTTGATTTTTCAAAACCGTTTCTCTCTTTTCTCAGTTTTTTAAAATTATTTTCAGTGACAAAATTTCTGTTTTAAAACTGAAGTATTGAAATATGACAATTAAATGGTGTGTGTGTAGTAGTATCAAAACGGGCCAGATCAAAACAGAATTCTAAGACACCATCGTGCAATCTCTGGAGAAAGGGTAGAGGAGGATAGCACCGGTAGATTGATAATAGGCCCTGAAACAGAACACAACCTTTAGTTCTTATGGTAAAAGATAAGAAAAAGGCATGGCAAAGGATGCCGGGAATTGTAGAGGGGTGTCTTAATGCATAGACAAAACTGAGTACCAATGTAACCCTAAGCACAGAATCAAATTCCAATTCACACAATTCAATAGCAAATCTGAACCTGACAAACATCCTTGTTTGCTCAAGGTGGGCAGCTGTGTAAGTCTGAAGCAACCGAACAAAGTTCGAGTCCAATGGCACCTTTAAGACCAACATGAAAGCATGCCCACGAAAGCTCACATCTTGAATAAAACTTCGTTGGTCTTAAAGGTGCCATTGGACTCGAACTTTATTCTTGTTTGCTGATCACCTAATAGGGAGGCCATGCTATAGCTGAAGTGAGTTAGCAGATCACATCAAAGGTCGATGAAACCATGAGTCGCATATCAGGGCAGAGAAGTATCTAGCCCCAGCATATGGTTCACCACAGAACCTTCATATCTTTTAATCCAGGACTGTTCTTCCAACCAAATTTAAACTGTTCAAAGGATTGTGTGCTCAGTACATCTCTTAAGCACCTTCCTTCTTTCGTTTGTTCCTCTCGTCCCCTTGAGAGAGCCTCGCTTTCTAAGCATCCACTTCTTATGCACAGGGAACCACAGAACTTTGAAGTGTGTCTCCTAAAATACTGATAATCATCCTCAATTAAAATGAATAATGAATTTTAATTTGCCACTTACCCTTAGGATATAGCTGAGAAGCTAAAAGCTCATTTCAGCTTATACCCTAACTTGAGCTCTCTTAGGGATCCCGTTTGAATTAATGCAATAGTGACTTCAATACTTTGCTCAATGGTGTTTGGAAGTTTTTGTATAATTTCTTTAAAAAAATTAACTTCCCTCATTTCTAATGAAAGCACTATTTCAACAATACTACTCGCCTATAGGTGACAAAGGCAAGTTTCTGAATGCCCATCTAAAAACTGGTAAACATTTTTTGAGATGGTATATGAGCAAACATATCGGTAAAAATGGCTATGAACCAGAAGAAACAATTTATATACAAATGGCAGGTTTTTAATAAATAAAAAATGACTGCATAAAAAATTAATACATGTAAATTATAATGTGACAAGTAGTCCAGACAGCACATACCTCTTCCTTGAGAGAAACCAAGTGTAGTGTACTCCCCCATTTTATTTATTTATTTATTAGATTTTTACCCTGCCCTCCCAGCAAGGCCGGCTCAGGGCGGCATACAGCAATATACAACAGTACAATAAATAATAAATTTTATCTAAAGAGCACAAAATGAAATAAATACAGAGAAGTCACCTGTTACTTCCCAGGAAGAGGAGGCCACACAGGCAGTATACAACCATTATATCCACAAAAGGAACATCATGAGGAAACCTTGAACTTGAAGAAGAAGAAGAGGAGGAGGAGATTGGCTTTATATCCTGCCCTTCACTACCCAAAGAAGTCTCAGAGTGGTTTACAATCCCTTCCTCTCCCCTCAACAAACATCCTGTGGGGTAGGTGAGGCTGAGAGAGCTCTTTCCAGAACTGCCCTTGAGAGAACAGCTCTGAAAAAACTTATGCCTGACCCAAGGTCACACCAGCAGCTGCATGTGGAGGAGTGGGGAATCAAACCTGGTTCTCCCAGATTAGAGTCCATGCTCTTAACCACTACACCAAACTGGCTGTTAGCAAGAGCCAAACTGAACTAGAAAGTGAAACTCCGCTTGTGAAGAGGCTGAATTCCAATACTTTCTAGTATGGCAAGCCAAGTGGACTAATATTCTACTCTAAATTTACAGATGTACATTTACCTCTGAATTAAGGCCACTTGATGTCAATATTTCCCCCCTTGCTTTCTGAACTCACATTCATGTACTATATGGTAGAGTTGCAAACTCTGGGTTAGGACATTCCTAGAGGTTTATAGGTGAAGCCTGAGGAAGGCAGGGTATGAGGAGGAGAGAGATCTCAGCAAGTTATAATGCCATAGAGTCCATCTGTCACAGCAGCTATTTTCTCCATGAGACGTGATCTCTGTAATCTGATAATCGGTTGTAATTCCAGGAGTTCTCTCGGCCCCACCTGGAGGCTGACAACCTTAACTGTAACCTCTTAGTGTCATTAATGTAGAATATAGAGAAGGTCTAATAGGTTTCCAAGACATGTTGTTTGCTGCTTGCATTTGACTCTCACATTAATACTGAGACATACATTTTCTCGCCATTTCCTTACATGCATTTTTTTAAAAAACAAAAAAATATAACACTGGGGTTATAGGGTTGCCAGGTCTTACCTGTGTCCCAGTGGGGGGGTTTCAACCACACCCCCAAAGAGCCCCATCACGCCAGACATTGTGTGGGGGACACTCTAGCATTTGGGTAAAAAACTGTACAGTCACCATAGAGTTTTTACCCAAATGCTAGAGCATCCTCCACATGATGTGCCCAACGCAATGACGTCACCTCTAGGTGACATCATTGTGCTGGGCACATCAAGCATGACAGGACTCTTTGGGGTGCCCCCCCCACCGGCCAACTGGCTAGCAGTGGATTGGGGCCCCCAGAAAGCAGGAAAAACCCCACCCACATGGTGGCAACTCTATGGGGTTAGCTCTTAATATGAGCTAGCTTCAAGTCATATTCATTGACTCATATGTCACCCAATGTAGAACTAGGGACAGAAGGGCATCCTTTAAAGACATAAAGAGTCAGTTACCTATTGTATTGCCATTATTTTCTCAGATGTTTCTGGGTTTTGGCTTGGGAAGATTTGAGAGCGACTGAGAAACAAATGTGATCGTGATCCTGAATTAAATTTTCCATTCTGCTAAGGGAATTTGCAGCAAAAGTTGGAATTTTTAAAGTTTGCCTAAGTTCCCCATGTCACTTTGATAAGGCAGGCAGGAAGGACTGCCAAACTCCAGATGGTGTCTGGAGATCTCCCCAAATTACAGCCTATCACCAGACTGCAGAGATCCGTTTCCCTGAAACAAATGGCTACTTTGGAGGGTGGACTGTCTGGCATTATACTCCCCTGAGGTCCCTCCCCTGCTCCAACCCTGCCCTCCCCAGGCTCCACCCCCAAATCTCCAGGAATTTCCCAACCCAGAACTCTACCCTGAAAGAATATTTAGTAAGAAAATAGGACTTTAACAAATGTTTGAAATGAAATTGGAGGGGAAGAAACCCAAGCAATTTCAACACAATTTTACAGCACTTTGCTACAGCATATGACTGTATGGACAAGGGGGCCATTCCCCATTCTTACTGTGATTCACCAATATCCCTCATATAATTATAGCCAACATGATCCCCATTTGGGGTTTTAACCACTCATCTCTGTCTAATCTAACTTTGAACAACATTCTTTTTGTCATTCAGAGTACTCATTGTGCAAAATGTTGGTAGAGTTCAAGCTTTAGTGCTTTCATTCCCTTGTCACTTGTAATATTAGCATTTATCAGATTTAATGATTTATTTGCTTGCCAGTTGAGCTCTGTGCCCAGATATTTTATTCTGCTTCTATTGCTATTCTTTTGACCTTTAATGAACATGCTGGATATTTCATCCTATAACTCACTGAGAAATGAACTTTTTATTATTATGTTCTTAGGCATGCAAGTCAGAAGGTCACAGCAAGAAGGAAACTACTATACTATACATTCATGCAGGTCATTTCCTTGGGTTTTCACAACTACTGGAATTTTAATTTTAATCTGTAATATTCAGATTTGCCACTTGCAGTTCAGCTTGCCTCCCTAATGTGATGATGTCACTTCTGTGTGATGTCATCATGTTGGGGACGCCCCCCCCCAAGTCCCCTGCCAGCAGGTGGACAGTACCTGGCAACCCTACATGAGTTGTAGAGTATATTGCTTCTTGGTATTATGAAGAAGGAGACTCCTACCCAAAGGAGTCTCACAGTGGTTTACAATCCCTTTCCCTTCCCCTCCCCACAACAGTCACCCTGTGAGGTATGTGGGTCTGAGAAATCTCTCTTGAGAACTGCCATTGAGAGAACAGCTCTGAAAGAACTTATGCCTGACCCAAGGTCACACCAGCAGTTGCATGTGGAGGAGTGGGGAACAAACCTGGTTCTCTCAGATTAGAGTCCACACTCTTAACCACTACACCAAACTGGCTCTGTACACCAAATTGTGCCCCTCTTATCATTCCATTTTATCAACTGACTATCCCAAAATATTGGAGGGCCTTTCTTCTGGCTAGGCTGAATGCTTTCCCATCTGCTGTTCTGTTTTGATGGATAGATTCCAGGGAGTACCCTAGTCAGAAAGATTATGTGTGTGTTTGGGGCTGCTGAAATTTTATCCTGTATTTTCTTTCATTGCTTAAAACTGTCTTTTTAAGTTATCCATATTTTGAACGATTTTTGAATATGCCTTTGTCTCCAGAATTGGTTTCCACACTTCTGTTATGTACCTTTTGTTAGATCAATAGATAGATCTGATTGTTATACTATACTTAAGCTGTGTCTTTGAGTACACAGACTAAAAGATCCCTGGACACAAGAGTCTGGAATTTGCTCATGTGAGGATGGCTAGGTCCTCTTTCTGGTAACAAAGGAAATAAGATTGTATCTCAAAGAAACTATCTAGTCAAGCACTGATTAAAGAAAACTTGTTCTAGATATAGCCAAGAATTATGTGGAATATTTAAAACCAAAGATGGTTCTAGATAATATCAAATATATGATGCTGCTATTGATACCAAACATGAGCATTCAAATAAAGATGCATTAGAAAATATAAGTAATCATATATTCAATTGAATATTAAAAATGACCCAAAAAAGCATTATGTATTTATTTATTTTCCTGAGAAATATGTGTGTGAAACATAATGGGGGAGACTAAGAGCCTAATATATTTGCTGTTGAAATCAAGGGCAGATCTGTTACCATCCGCTCTGACCTCTCCCCACCTGTGGATTAGTCTTCTAATCAAAGGTAGATTTGTTAGGTAACTAGAGGAATTTGATGGTTTTCTGGGGTTTTTTAAACATCACAACCCCTTTGAGCCTGCATTATGCAGAGAAAAGGAGGTTAAAAAAACACAAATAAATAAAATCTATAAATATATAAATATTGCTGCAGACCCACATATCCTTCCTGTGAAAGTCTAAGCTGGTGGAGGCTGGCTCCCCTGGATTTCTTGAACCTCAGACTGCAGCCCTGGTTGAATCCAGTTATGGCTGAAAAGTGCAATACAAATATATTCAATAGTAATGACACAGGTTCCTGTCAATTCCTTGTTTAAAAGCTCTTTTGCCAATCCCCAGAATCCTTTGAATTTTAAAGGCCATTTTAACAATACAGTTTTGTAAGTTCTGCAGTTAGCTTTTGAAAAACAGTGACCAGAATATTTGAATGTACACACGGAGCATACATTTCACAATCTTTTGGATCATTGACAACTAAAAATACCATTTAATTTCTTGAGCTAATCTACTTTACATTTTTTGTATATTCATTTATATGTATTCTTATTAAAGTGGTGGCTCAAATGGTTAAGACGCTGAACTGCAGGCTGGAACTGGTGTGGTTGAAATAACTGAACATGTTTTGCTTCACTGCCTGTTCTATCAGGAAATTTCCGTAAAGATTTTTGGACAGCCAAAACGGAGATGAGCACCACAACCCTAGAGTTGGATTCAACTGGCTTTCGAGCAAGGGAAACCTTTACCTAACATGCCATACTGGAGCATGGCTAATTATCCTGGCTGCTTCCTAGACATATTTTCAAATGAAAATAACCTCTTCCCCAACTATTTTGAACTCAAAATAAAGCACTGTAAACTACGGGGGAAAGCCCCCCAAACTTTCAGCTCCATGTGGGAAGATGATCCACCTCCCCCTAAAGATTCAACCATTGCTTTAAACAGAAAAGATTGTATTTGAAAGGCTTTGGCACTCGTGTAAATTGATTAAACCTCCATTAGGAACAGTGCCAAGGGCCACCATTTGTCAGCTTGATAGTGACTTTATTAGGTGGCCCATGTTTTGACATATGAACTGGACAAATTTATAACAGGGAAGCCTAACTCAAGTCACTTTGAAGGCCACTTTGATATTTTTTACTAACTCATGAGGACTACAAAGACAGAGGCAAAATAATTTGTGTTACAATTTTAGCTCAGTGTTTTCTTTTTAACCCATTCTTTCTTAAATCTCTTTTCCTCTCAGTCCCGTACCACACAGTCATTTGTCTTTGTACACCATAATAAATCTGAACCTCTTCTCTTTTCATCTGTTTGTCTACCCCCCACCCCACCCCAGGGCTCTGTCTGCACTGGACAGGCATTCACCACAGCCTACCAGCAAAAGATGTAAAATTTCTGGAACTATTAAAGCCATGGAGGGAAATGCAAAATGGGAGGAATGAAAATTTTGGGGTGCAAACTGAAATATATTCAATAATTTTTTTCTTATCAAACCTAAACTGCTTTAACAGATTAACAGCAAAATGTTTTATTAACATGAAATGTGTAATTTATAACCCAATGTATAAGACTGTACTACTTGGCATATTTAAGAAGTGCAGAAACACAAATACCTGAATTTCTATTGACAATATTATAAATATACCCAATACCGGAGGGAGAGACAAACACAAACACACAGTAAAGTGAGAGCAAGAGAGAGCTCCAAACTGTTGCACTTTATGCTAACCCAGCACATGTATCTTAGTTTTTGAAATTCAAGGAAAGAAAAATATATATTGAAAATAGACAACACAATATTAATAGAACACCATTTTTTTTTGCCCCGGAGAACTCCAGGCATGTTGTAGCCCTGCCTGCTTATCTTTCATTACTGGAGACTCTGGCCCATTGAAGGACATTCTCTCTAGCCAGATGGCAAGTACTTCCCTTGGTAGTGGTGGAGGGGCGATATAGAAAGATTCCTATGTCAATGAGGGTTTGCCCTTGTGGAACTGGTGTGGCTGAAATAACTGAACATGTTTTGCTTCACTGCCTGTTCTATCAGGAAATTTCCGTAAAGATTATTTTCCATTTGCTCAGAAGGTATCTGGGCAGCTCTGACCCTGAATTTACTAGGATGCTTCTTATAGATGCCAACCCAAAGATTCCAGCTCTCCATGTGAGGTTTTTCACAGCTCTCTGCAAAATCCACCAGGAAATTTTATATAGTGTAACAGAATCTTAACAATAATTACTAATTATTTCTAACCTGTAATATTGTATATTTTCATATTTTATACATCTTATATATATCTTTAGTATTGGACTAATTTCCCTGTAATTCATCTATAATCCATCTGTACTGTTTTTATGTGACTTGTATTGGTCCTTGACCACATTAATAATAAACTGAAGCAACTGTACTAAGCAAAAATACCCAAAATGGAACACTGCATCACGCACTGATAATAGAACTAGCAACATATTTGGATATCGAGTCAATAAAACTTAAATCATTCACCTCTTAAATTGAGTGTTCTCCTCATATAGAGCATACTAACTGTGCACAAAATTAATCACATTTAATGAATAACTATATACTTGAAAATATTGTATATACATAAATATTGTGTTATCATTCACAAATGTGTTATCATTCACAAATTGTACATACTATATTCTGAGGAGTAAAAGCTCGTCAACTAAAGCATTTCTCTCATTCTGAAACAGAAAATATTTCATAGGATCATTTCCCTCTCCATTGGGATCCTCAGCCCCACCCTTGGATTTCTTTCTATTTTTAACCTACATTTTCACATCTCTAACACCAACACAGGTTTTCACCCTCTGTAAGGAAGCTAGCTTTGCTTGACCAAAATCTGTGTAAAGTTGTTCCTGCTCGGTAGGCCTAATCAAGAGAATTGTGGGAAGTTGTGTCTCATAAGAAAGACAGAGACGTGCTGGTACAGAGATCCAGGTATAATGGACTATGCTTGCACCAAGGCCCTCTCAAGGAAGGGAAAACATTCCCTGGTCATGTTATCAATCACCTTATTAGAACTAACATTAATGAGTACTTGGTAACAAGGTTCAGCTGCAGAGAATCAATTCACCTATGTGGCAGGGTCTTGATTGGCTCCTGAAGTTTGCCTTGTTGCTGGACAATGGGGCATAAAAACATGCAGTCTTCAGTATGATTTAGGAAGGAGAGGGCTGGTTTTGGGGTTAGGCTCTTACAGGAGGTAACCTGTGGCTATTTGTTTTTGAGACATGACAGCATGTAATTCTAAGGTAATATTTGATCTGGAAGCACCAAAGTCTGCCAGGCATGTTTAGGAACTTTAGTTAGCTAACCTTTCTTGTGTTCTTATTCTGTCTTGCACATCTTTTAAAATGGTATTTTAGGCCATTAGTTTAATAAACCTTACAACTTTTTTAGTGTGGTTTTTCCTTCGATTTGGGCTTTGATCTGAATTAGTACCTTGGCCAGTTTTGGCATGGCTATATGGTAGAAACCAGAGATATTATCAAAGAAGAATACACAAAGACTATTCCTGTAGCCAAAAGAAATAAAAAGTCTTGGTGAATGACTGATGAAACTCTTAAAATTGCTAAAGACAGATGAGAAGCAAAAGGTGACAAACAGAATAAAAAATTTAAATGCATAGAGACAATCATAACAACCAGTGTAAAGAAAGAGAAGAACAAAAAAGGAAGAAAAAGAGATCTCTTCCACAAGTTCCAGGAGATCAAAAGGAAATTTAAAGCAATCTATATGCAGAACATATCATAGAGAAAGATAGATTAGATCAGGGGTGTCAAACATGCAGCCTGTGGGTCGGATCAGGCACTCGGAGGGCCCCAATCAGGCCTGCAAGGCCCTGGCTTCTTTCCTATTTTCATTTGCAGTTAACATAAGAACATAAGAACATAAGAGATGCCAATGTTGGATCAGGCCAAAGGCCCATCCAGTCCAACACTCTGTATCACATAGTGGCCA
>NW_015173755.1:60522-67632 GCF_001447785.1 Gekko japonicus
TTTCTCTGGGGAAGAGTATAGTTTTGTAGACAAACACATGGCCCTCAGTATGTGTTAGGATGCCTTCTCATGTTCTTGACCAGCACATGAAACAAGTACAAAAGGTTGTAATGCCCAGCCATTTCATGTTTGCCCCTGGGTCCTAGGCTAGGAACACTGAGCATGAGATTTCTGTAATAAATGTCAATAAATCAAAAGTAGGTTTGCAGCTTACAGATACACACCTGAACAGCATACTCAAGTTTGCTACAGCACAGACATGTTGATGCAATAATTCAGAGCAGAGCTGTCAGTTATCAGAGACTGTTAAATAGACAAAATATTGCAAGATTGCTAGTGTTTTTCAGCATGTTTAAAGTTTTAAAAAATCTTTAATTGTGTTTGTGTTCTTTATAAAGTTTCTATCTCCACTACCTGGCATTACTTCTTATGACACACATGGCCCGGCCCAACAAAGTCTCATTTATGTCAGATCCGTCCCTCATAAATTGAGTTTGACACACCTGGATTAAATTTAGGTGAAGATGGAGTGAAAATTGGTAGAAAGAACATTAACAATTTGAGATATGCAGTGATACCACGTTATTGGCAGACAATAGTTAAAACTTGAAATGACTCCTACTGAAGGTTAAAGCAGAAAGAGCCAAAGCATGATTACAGCTGAATATCAAGAAGACAAAAGTAATTACTGGGGGGTTACACAACTTTAAGGCTGACAATGAAGACATGGAAATTGTTCAAGATTTTCTATTCCTTGTCTCCATCATCAACCAAAAGGGAGACTGCATCTGAGAAGTCAGAAGGAGGTTGAAACTGGGAAGGGCAGCCATTCTTAAGTGTAGGGACCAGAGTTCCCTCTAAGCTGAGTTAGTGTGAACTAGCTCACAGTTTTGTAGCCTCCAGCTCACATATTTTTGTCTTAGCTCAGGAAGGATGGCTCCAGAGCAAACTAATTTATGCAGTAGCCAAATTGCTCATTCACAACTTTAATGCCAGTAGCTCGCAAAGTAGAATTTTTGCTCACAAGACTCCACACCTTAGAGGGAGCATTGGTAGGGACATGTTAGTGAGTGATGACCAAGATCAAGTTAATTCATGCCATGATATTCCCCATTACTATGTATGGGTGTGAAAGCTGGACAATGAAGAATGCTGACAGGAAGAAGTTGATTCATTTGAAATGTGGTGCTAGAAGAGAGTTTTCAGACACTGTGCACTGCCAAAAAGACAAACAAGTGGGTTCAGGACCTTGGTCACATTATGAGAAGACAAAAGTCACTGGAAAGACAATTACACTAGGAAAAGTTGAAAGCAGCAAGAAAAGAGGAAGACTCAACATGAGATGAATTGACTTGAACATAAGAGTCCAACACTCTGTCACACAGTGGCCAAAAATACCAGGTGCCATCAGGAGGTACAGTAGTGGGACCAGGACAATAGAAGCCCTCCCACTATTGCCCCCCCCAGCACCAAGAATACAGAGCATCACTTGCCCCAGCCTGAGAGTTCCTATCTATACCTTGTGGCTAATAGCCACTGATGGACTTCTACTACATGTGCTTATCTAATTCCCTCTTGAAGCTGTCCATGCTTGTAGCTGCCACCATCTCCTGTGGCAGTGAATTCCAGGTGCTAATCACTCTTTGGGTGAAGAAGTACTTCCTTTTATCTGTTCTAACCCGACTGCTTAGCAATTTCATTGAGTGCCCACGAGTTCTTGTACTATGAGAAAGGGAGAAAAGTACTTCTCTCTCTACCTGCTCTATCCCATGCATAACCTTATAAACCTCGATCATGTCACCCCTCAGCTGTCGTTTCTCCAAGCTAAAGAGTCCCAAGCGTTTTAACCTTTCTTCATAGGGAAAGGAAGCTATGGCCCTCAGTTTGCAAGACCAAAGCAAGGCTATTAATGACAGGACGTTTGGGAGAACATTAATTCATAGAGTTGCCGTAAGTTGGAAGCGACTTGATGGCATGTAACACACACACACACCATATAATTGTTTTGGCTGGAATTCAGTAGGCAAGGTTTTTTGCAGAGCTGACTTTCAGGGTTAATACCTGGATAAGGCAATCCCTTGGATACAATATTTTCAGGTACACCACATTTTAAATGACATTAAGAATAAGATAGTTTTGGAAAGAAACTTACTTCCCTTTGAACGATTTTTTAAAATGCAAGGACAGAAGGTGAAAGGTTTTCTTGCTATAATCTACACTCAGTTATTACCTAAAACATGGAAGAGTTCAACAGTGATACAAGATCGTTGGCAAAGAGATTGTGCTATAACATACAGATTCTCAATGGGTAAAAATTTGGTCTAGCAGCAGTTTATCTGTAGATCTTTTAATTTGAAATTACAACAGTACAAATTGTATGCCCGATGGTACCTCACCCCTGACCGGCTTTATAAGTGTAAATTTAAGTCAGCGCCTCTTTGTTGGAAAGGGTGTGGGGAAGAGGAAACACTGGTGCATTGCTGGTGGGCCTGTCCTCGGACTGTAGTTTTTTGGAACAAAATACTAAAAGAGATAAAGTTAATAACTAATTATGAAATCCCAAATACACCCGCTTCTTTATTGTTACATTTTTGGCCTGACCTGCACTTAACAAAACAAATGGAAGAAGTGGTTTCTATTCTCTTAATGTCAGCTAAAAACTTAATTGTGCTTAATTGGAAACTCATGAAGATTCCTTCATTGGTGCAATGGAGAACGAAGGTATGGGACCTGATTGTTTCAGATAAAATTTCAATGCAATTGATTGCCAATGACAACCCGAAAATGGTTAATAATTTTATGGAAAAATGGTTTGTGTTTTTTGAATACATTACTGCTTGTCAACCCCGAACTTTCATGTTGTCTAAGAAATACAAGGACTTTGCTTCCTACTAGCTGTACATTTTTGAGTTATGTTGTTATGCTGTTTCTGTTATATGTTCATATGTTAAATTGTAAAATTACATACTATTTGTATTGGAAACTGTTTGCAAAATTTCATAAAATTGTTAATTGTAAAAAAATACCTGGATAAAATAAATGGATGGAGATTTGGTTCTTCAATCTGTGAGTTTAGGGCAAGTTGGTGGGTAAAGGGAGTGATAGGATGCTACAAGGCTGTGCTCCATCCTTGGGGCGTTTTATTTTTATTTTATTCTATTTTATCTTTGTTTTTTGTCTTTTGGTCTCTGGCCTTGATTTACTTAGTTTTTAGTCTTTACCTCTCTCCCTCCCCTTTTGTTTTATATACTCAGTGCCAAAATCCCCTCTCCGTCTCCTGTTTGGGTGAGATTGGAGCGGCATGAAGGCTGAGTAAATGAAAAGGCAGGGAGTTTTGTTTTATTTTATTAAGCAATTTTTAATTTTAAACATACAAAAACATTATAAACTTTCAAAACAAACTACTGTTCGTTTTGAGTTTTGATTGTCAGCCGATTATCATTTAGCTTGTAAGTGCAGGGCTTTCATTTTGTTTTTAATTTAAAACAGTAGAGATTTTGTTTTGCTATATGATGAATATATGATGAAGTCTTGGAATAACCTCATTGGCTGAACAAATTTTTTTTTGCCTGCCTGACATTGATACCAATGCTATCCTCCCAACATGGACTTCTAATTCTTGAAATTGTTTCCTTTCAATATTTTCTATACCCTGAATGATACAGTTTTTAAAAAACTTCGAACCCTCTGACGACATATGACAAAATAATAAGAAAATAATGACATTGACAAAATAATAATCAGTAATTACTTGAACTTGTAGATATCCATTCAATAAATAGTGTTTAAATAGCTTCTGCCCTGACCTGGATGTCTTAGAAGCTAAATAGGGCTGGTCCTGGGGTCACTATGCAGAGACAGGCAATGGCAGACCACCTCTGGATGTCTCTCGCCTGGAAAACTCTAGGGGGTTGCCATGAGTCAGCTGTGACTTGACTGCAGGGGGGGGGGAGGTTTCAATATAGGATTCTGATTATGGTAATAGTTAACTTACTCACTAGATGGCAACGTTGATCCATATAAATATAGTTGAGAGTCATACAAAGCCTCTTAGAAGTTCATTGTAGGTAAAGAGAAACAGGACATTGGCAGAAGGTGTATGTGAGATAGAGATCTATTGAAAAGTCTTCTATTTAAAAGAGACATTTGGAAATAAATCCAAAACCTTTCGAACTGAATGCTTATGGAGTTTCCCTACTTTCTTCCAAAGTGATTAAAATTTTAAAAGTGTGCGTTTTAAAAGTTTACAGAGTAAATTCTTATTGTGTATTCTTAGGCAGATAGAAAAAGAAGTATTTTTGGAGGCAACTGTACAATACATACTAAATCAACCCATTTTTCAGGACAGCTCCTTCATTGAGTAAGACAGTTAAGGGAGTGGACCCGGTCCGCATGGCTGATGTTTGAATAGCATGCCTGTATAGGAAGGGTCATGGTTCTCCTAAGGACATCCTGGGAAGAAAAACTCTGAGACAATTATGTATCTCACAACATTCCAGCAGCAATTTTCATGTGACACTGTAGGGAGGCATACCAGTTTAATTCCATATAAAATTGATATATAGGTATGTATATGTTGCAAAGGTAGGAGAACCCTAAGTCATACTAAATATACCTGAGATTTAAAAATAATAATAATTTTGGGATAATTTTTTGTACCTGCAGGCCACAAAGAGATTCTCCATAATAAACAGGAAGGTTAAAAAAGACACCTGCTAAAAGTTCCTCTGCTCTATGGTTATTTGAGGCACAGGATGCTCATATTCTGGAGCTAGACCTCCTATACATATTAAAACAAACTTCTGTTTCTCAGCATGCCTAAAGGAACTACTAGTAATCTGTTATAGAAGGCAAAGCATTCAATGCTTTGATGCAATTCTGAAAGCAAAAAGATGCATTGTTTAGATTTGCACGGACCTGCATGTTACAATCCCAAACCTTCTGTCCAATAATTTTCAGTAGCAGCAATCTCTAGTGTTTGTACTTTCTTTCTAAAAAGGGACACGCCATCTAGAAGTCATGGGGACAGAGGCACAGGTAGACAGGGCTTTGATAGTTGCACAGAAGAAGGAATTGTGGCAGGTATTGCTTGGCATATAAAGAAGATGAAATGGCTGAAATTTCTCTTTTCACAGAACTGTTTAAGGTACAGGAGTTCTATTCTCCTTTGCGTTGTAATGATTAGCCCTTCCCTCAAATTTCCTGCAGTGGGCAGATCAGCTGTGACTGTCGAGCACAAGGCACTCTGTTTCCTTCCAGTGTCCCTTGGCTGAGTACAGACATCAAAAACAGGCTAATGAAGGAAAGAGCTGAAGAGAAATCTGCCAGTGCCTTAACTACAATAAGAAGAGGCTGGAAAAGGAGGGAGAGACACCAGTGTTACTATTGCAGTGGCACTTGGCTGCTGAATGGTTAGTAGCACCAGCCAGCAGGGGGCAGCAGAGGCCTCAAGGTAGCCACAACCAATGAACAAATGGCATTCACTCATTTGTTTGTTTTTGTTGCCTTCATTAACGTAATTTGATCACGTGTTTGCTCATTTTTATAAATATTTTAAATATTTATATTAAAAATCCAAGCTATCTGTGTCTTACCTCCTGACCACATTTGGCACACACATTTGGTCTAAATGCTATAGTCTCAACATGGCATTTTCTATTTTTATGTGACATGTTTGTAAAGATCACCATGTGCATTTTGGCATGTAGAGTTGTTAGCTTGCCATCCTATGAATCCACTACAAGAACGTTGTAATGATTTGACATGGTATTTAGAATATTTGTGTTATGCTTAGGCTTAGTATCTGCCAGCCATTGAGTTCTGATTCCAGATTGTCTGAAGAAATGGAGACTATCTCACTGTCTGTGTGACTATAGTTCTCCATCAACGTAGCGGCTTCATATATAGTTTTACAATTTCCTTCAGAATGTTACCAAGGACTTGGGAGATATGGAATCCCCAGAGCTACGAGAGAGGGGAGAGGAGAAACACACCACAAGCAAAAGTACCACACAATGCATATTATTGTTTGCAACAATCACTGCATGTGGCAAATATTCATATCACAGCTCTTGTAGTCAAACAGGAACAGGTCAAGTGTAATATTTATGCCAGGCCTTAGTTATCACAGAACATATAGAACAAGGGAAAGTAACATAAACACATATCAGTGTATATGCTTATCCTTATAACTAGTTCTGTTTTGTATAACTTATACTCTTTTCACCCAGCCCTTAATATTTTTTTTAAGACCCAGGGCTGCTGAGGTGGTGGGGGACTGGCTGAAAAAATTTCTGGGGCCCAAGCCAGCTGGAGGTCCTCTAAAGGTGGTGTCATGCTGCCAATTGGCTCAAGGTGTATGTATACATTTATATTATTTTACTTCTAATGCAGTTCGGTACTACAGCCACTAGGGGCACAAGGACAGAGCACAGCAGTAGCTCTGCTGGCTGAGTCTTTCTGCAAAGTTTAGTACTGGGCTGAGTAAAACCCTTACCCATCAGAATCTGCTAAACCATCAACCAAGCCAGCATTAGACATGGCAATACCAACCAGCACAACTCATGCTTGCTACAGTTATTGCCAGCTTCCAGCCTCCTAGCAAGGTTGCTATTTCTAGCAGTGTATTATTTCCCTCTGCTACTGTCAACATTAAGCTGCATGTTATATGATAAATAATATACTCTTTTTAGAAAGTATGTCAACAAAATCAATTTCAATGATCCCAGTACTTCTCATCCAGCACCACTATATAATCAATTTGCTCCTGCTTTTCTGCCAGATAAAGGTACAGTACAAGGGTAAACTGTAATAGATTTCGCACTGATTTACTTACCAAAGATTTATTGTTACATGAAGTTTTTGTGAAGTAGAACTCACTTCATCAGTTGTAAGAAGTGTATACTGTATGGGTGTGTACATATGTGTAAAACTATAAAATTACAAAATTAGACACATAATTTGGATCAGGGTCACATGGGGGGGGGAGTTGGCTCTTGGCAATCCTGCTAAGACCTAGTGTTGGATCCCACAGATCTGTTACACTAGCAGTGGCACTGTTATCTGGCAAAGGAGGTCTTCCTATGAGAAGCCTTCCTTTGATGTTTGTCT
>NW_015173755.1:67669-92284 GCF_001447785.1 Gekko japonicus
ACACTGAGGAAACTGCCCCGAGTAGTGAGATGGATCTACATATTCCAACTCTAGTTCTCACTGAGATGGTAAAACTATATCTGGGTTCTACCACATTTCTTATTCCCTCTAGAAAACTAGATGCCAGGGAGAAAATTACTATAAATATATAAGAACTTCTCTGACAACTACTTTTCTACGAACAGTGGTTTCTTTGTAACAGAAGCACATTCAGTCAGGCTTTTTATCTTCTAAGCACAGTGGGCTCATTTTGCACCCACTTATGAGGTGCTAGACAGACGGCAATATTTGAGTTAACTAAGCTCTCTCTTAACAACTTCTAAATGTGAAGTATTTCTTGTATTTGTGAGGCAATTGCTTCATGTTCTGATCACAGACATGGCAGAATTCCCCCCAAGAAGATTTCAGTACTGTTCTGTGCAAAGTAGCCATGTTTGCACAAAAATATAGTTAACTAAACATACCCAAAGTTATACATTATGCATATGCTTACATATGACCATGAAGAAATGACTGTGATAACTTCTGTGAATTGTTTCATGCAGTGAGCATCTGCACACCCTGGCTTACCACATTAGTTCACCTATTTTTTCTATACTTTTTACTTCAACATTTGCCTCTTCATTCCCTGACACACATTGACTTCTGTTCCCTGAGGGAGGTAAAGTATCATTGCACAGGGCACAGCCTTGTCAGTGGTGGTGCCATAGTTATAGAATTATAGTCACCGGCAGGATTACATGACAGCTTTTTTAACACTACAAACTCTGGTATTTTGTCAAGTAAGAGGATATTAACTTGTTCTGGAATTTATATTTTTAAGGAATTTTAGATGGAATTATATTTATATTACAATACATGCTCTATCTTCAGCTATTTAAGAAAATGTGATAAAGAAAATTTTTCAAACAATAAATATGCATTCTTTAGCAGTGTAACACCATCTCAATCCTATTGACTCCAATAGACTTAAAAGATTGTAATTCTGCTTTGGACTGCACTGTACAAGTCTGGGCAGCTGCAATGGCGTGAATAAAATTTCTGTGGGGATTAACCACCATATGGCCATTGGTTTTTGTGCATGGATCCTATAAAGGTTACTAAACTTGTTCTTCTTATAGCATACAATCATAGACTGTGGGGTGAGATACCCGGAGCAGGGCACAAGATTCCAAGACAGAAGAGGATACTATGGAAGGGAGAGCCATATTCCATGCAGCAGCCCAGAACCATGTGGATTGAAGGTTCCCAGCAAAGGAACCTCTTGACCCACAGTCGGTGTAAGGGGATGTATCATCACTCCTCATTACCATGATCTAGGAAGGTTGCTGCTTTGTTTCAAATGATGTTTCTATATGTATGATTTTCAAAGAGTGCTGGAAGTATCTTGTCTTATTCCTACCTTATGATCATCAAACACCAAGGGCCAAGCTAGACATGCCATGGAAAATATGTGATAGGGATTTCAGTTTTTCTGAAAAGATCAAGAAAATTGTCTAGGGGAAGAACTGGTTAACACTCTGCTCTGTGCTACTTTTTCAGTGTAAAATTCCTTTTCCAAATCTGCAGTTAGCTTTGCAGGCGAGAGGCAAACCTCTGATGCTGTGGTTGTCCTCCCTCTCTCCCCCACAGATGATTGTAGTTTGAAGTTTGTTGTTATGTTTGTAGCCATCGGCCATAACATAACTGTGTGCCTTCCACAACAGAAGGGTTAAAACACGTTTACATAACAGGATAAAACTTAAAAAGTTTAAAACTAAATGCAACAACAAAAAATATCCATAAAATAACATGGAATTACAGTTTGGCTAAAATTCTTGCAGAATTAGATGATATTAATTTCTTATATTTATTGATAAAAAGATAAAAGTGGCAATTTTGAGGATAACAAAAGGGATTGCCTCAGCCAATAAAAAATAATACATTCCTCATCTGAGCTGGAAAATTTACAAAAAGTTGATTCAGCTTTTTGTTTTGAATGAACCCACAGGGTTTAAATACATGGGCTGAAAGAAAAAGCCATTGATGATTTTAGTTAGAACCTTCATCTTCATACAGATCACAACAGGACACTACTTACTATATGGGGCAACTGCTAATCAGGTCATGTTGTCTATTATTTGAATCAAGCCTGAAAAACTGCATGGTAATGTGTGACTCCGTATTCCCCAGAGAGTTTACACAGACAGCACGACCCCATCTATTCCAAATTCAGAGAACAATTTTGTTCATATAAAGTTAGAGTGATCAATGAAAGATCACACAGTGCAGTTACACACTGTAATTACATTCAGAGTTAGTTCTCTTAATGATCCACCTTCAGATCTCTTTGTTGACAAGAATGTGTATAGTTGTCAAAAAGATCATTAAACCCTTCTGTTAATGAGCTCGTTTGATACAAACTCCTTATTTAGTAATTATCACTTGATTGATTCATCAGTAGCTTTGGCATTCTAGCTTTATAATCAGATCATGAATTGTTCTATTTAAGAAATGTAAACATTTTGGAATTCTGTTAACAGAACCCACAACAAACTCAGCCAAGCCCAATAATTTATGAGTGCAACTTTCCAGTTCTACTACACATGCTGAAATGGAAATAAAATTATATATACATGCCATTAATGCAAAAGGTAAACTGAATGTTAAACATAGTATGTTTCTTACCTATTTCTGCCATGGTTATTCCTGGAGCTAATTGCCCGTTGTTGCAGGAGCCATAGGTAAACAAGTTTGGTACAGAAGTGAGGTCATAGATAGGTTCCTGCTTGATCTGTTTGATTCCAGTCATGTCTAAGCCAGACTGATCTGGGGAGGGTTGGGCAGAATCCACATTGTAATAACCCTCAGACTTGGGCAGGTCAATGACATGCCCATTGGAATAAGTGCCACCAGTTTCATTGTTCAGGTTGCTCAGGCCATTGCTGATGCTGTTACTGTAGACACGGGCCAGGGCTTCAGCTTCGCCACTCTGCTGCTGCCTTTGCTCCTGCAGTCGCTGTTGATGCTTCTGTACCTCGGCATACAGACTGTCCCTCTGCTTTTTGGACATTCTTCCAAATTTTACAGCTGAAACAAATCAAAGAAGAAAGCCAGAACTAATTGTTGTCTTTTATTATCAATCAGCTCTATAAACAACATTTAGCATGCAGAGCACTTCAGAGTAATTAGCTCATTCATCCTTTCAACAATTCTGTGAGACAGCTTGTTGATTTTCTTATTGTAGAGGGGGAGAAACTGAGGCTCAGAGAAAATGACCTGCTGCCAGAGGATTCATGGCTGAGCAAACCTAACACTCGACTGAAATGTATTGGCATTCCTTCCACAGATGTTCCCAGCCTTTAACAGCTGCAAAACAGGCAGTTTTCCATCACTGAATCTCAACACTGGAAGATGCTTCTGCCTCAGATAGTCAGCCTCCAGGTGGGGCCTGGAGTCAGTCTCCTGGAATTACAACTGATATCCACACTACAAGCATCAGCTCCTCTGGAGACTATGGCAGCTTTGGAAGGTGAACCCTATGGCCTCACACGCCTATTGAGTTCCCTCCGATCCCCAAGGTCCACCCTCACAAGGCTCCACACCCAAATCTCCAGGAATTTCCCAGCCTAGAGTAGGTAACCCTAACTGCTTGGATTGTGTAGGATGTTTTATTACTGACTATATGGTAGATTATTTCTAATTCTTATCAATTTCATTGTATTGCTTGCACTGTTTTTAATGTATGCTATTGTGACAAATGCTTTGGATTAGTTTGTTACATTTCAGACATAAAACTAGTGGGGGACCCATAAAGGGTAGCATTGCTTCTCTTATTTGAGGAAGTTTTAGGGGTTTTGTTTGCTTTTTTTAGATTAAGATTTTCTGCAGATTTAGGACTTCCTTCAGGTTTGTCGCGAAATCCACCCTATCTGTCCCTACATCCATTTTGCAGATCTTTGAAATTACAGTCTATGACCAGTTCAGAATTAGATAGGAATTAGATATATAATGGCCGAGGACAGACTGGCAGTTTGAAGTGCGAGGGAGTCGTGGCAAAAAAGACCCGGAACAACTTGTTCCAGATATTCCCGATCACACTGCACCGATTGATGCGGGAGCATACCAGGGAGGAGGCTCAAGGGAGCGTTCGCACCGTTGGCCCGCTCCTGGCGGAGGCACGGCTATAAAGTGTGGCTTTCTTTTTGGTAATCCGGACATATGCGCATAAGCGCATAAACAATTGCAGCTTTCAGCATTTACACTTTGATGGTGCAGGATGATCGCACTCTCCAGGGTTTGCTACCACTTTCACCAGGTACTTTTTAAACTCGAGAGGCAAGCGCTACAAGACGGGCTGAGTACGACTGGGGAACGCCTGACAAATGTGCCTGTGTGAACTGGCACTTTAATCCATTTGTGAAACGTTTCTGGCACATGCCTATCTCGGGGCAAACTGCCAGTCTGAACTCAGCCAATATTCATCTGAAGGGGTTTAAGGGTGTTTTGCCCTTTCCATACGTTTTTTTGTCTCTCTATAACAAATCACAAATATCAAATCTCTATGGTCCTTGTGCATATTCAATATTTGTTTCTAGAGACAAAATGCATCCATTCCCCATTTACAGATTTAATTTATAGAACCACTGGGGAGAAAGTTAAACCCTGAAGAAATGACAGTTGTAGCAATCCACACTAACAAAATTTTAACAAGGCAGCCCAGAATGCAAAAATAAGGACAAACAAACCACAGTCAGTGGTTTACAGGTTTCAGAAAAGAAGGGCAGTCTCTGGTAAATCAGGGCAGACAGAGTGTGTTGTCATCACAAAAGGGATAACATGCTGTTGTCTTACATTTGCAGTAAGCCTGCTGCTGTATTTTTTGACAGACAAAGCCTTAGGGCCTAGTTGTGATCCTAACCACAATCATTTGCACAAAAGTAAATTTGATTGAAACCAATAGGATATCCTTCCAAGCAAATGTGCCAGGCAGCCAGCACCCTGCTGTGAATAATGAGCAGGCCTGCCATTTCTTTTTCTCATCTCTACATGTTCACCAAACAGCAAACCAGAGCTCTATTAAAATGTACAGCCTTCAGATTTGTATCCTGTGTGTTTTATCAATTTTCTCCAAACCTTTAATCTGTGCACTAACAGGATTAGTACCTTCTGAAGATAACAAGCCCTAAAGCCCTATTATCACAACCTGTCAACGGGGCTGTTATCTTCACATACTTATTTTTTTAAAAAAAGAATGTTACAGGTTAGAGTTAAGGCCTAGAGGAAAATAACAGTCTTGAAGGTAAACACTCTATAGGAATGCCACTTCCTCCAAAAAAGCAACATTCATGGATTATTTTCCAGCCATACATTTGCAACATATAATCTTAAAGTGCCAAATGTGTTCATTCCTCTTGAGAAGAAAGGGAGAAAATTGTTGACTGTTGGAATAAACTGATGTTATAATGCAAAGCCACTTCTCTGTCATTTGCAAGAGGTAAAGCAAGAGTAATCTTTTCACGGTGCTATTGCCGAATTTGATGTGTGCTGGCATTCGGTGGTGTATGAAAGAGAAGAAGGCAGATTGACCAGTGGATCCTCCTTGTTTCTGGTAATACAGGCTTCACTCTTCTTGGCAATAAAGCATCATGCCCTTTGGCAACACTAAAAGGACTTTAAGGGTGCATCCATATGGGGACACTACCCTGCCCCTGGCAGCAGGACTGTCTATATGATGTTGTGCCCAATCTGGGCTGTGACTCATCTTGTTCCTGTGTTTTTCCCCTTTGACCCACATAAATTAAAAAAACACACATATTAGTACTAAACTTTAGCACCTTTGCCATGTTACATAATCCTCCTGATACACATGATTTAAAAAAAAAAAATATTAGTACTAAACTTTAGCACCTTTACCATGGTATAACATGCAGATAGAAAAAAACATGTTACATAATCCTCCTGATACACATGATCATTATTTTGTCTGAAAGGGGCAGCATGGGTAGCATAACTCTCGTGTGCTGAGGTTCAAAATATACATGTTGCCCCTACAGGCAAAATGGAAGTTGTGCATATTGCAAGGATTGCATGTTGTACCTTCTGCCCATACACGTGTGAGACAGACAGAGCCTGTCTGTCACCATTTTCATATCTGCCCCATCCCCTTCATACCCTGATGGTCTGGAGAGAAAGCCAGCAACAGCCCATTCGTGCCCTTGGAACTTTTGGAGGGAGAAGGGAGGGAAAGTGTACTTCGGAAGTACCATCATGATTTAACTCAGGGGGCAGAGTGGGTAACTTTACTAGCAGCAAGCTCCGGCAAGCAAGTAACTAAATATTTTTTTGGCTTTTTTTCACAGCTGTGTTTGGTGGTGTGACAGTGAAGTGTGGTGTGGGCAGTAGTCCTCAGCTAATACCAAAATCAATACATGCTACCATTGCGAGGACAGTGGCACTGGACTGAGTGGAGATTCTCCTGCCAAAAAATATTTTAGTGGCCATTCCTGCCACTGCAACTTGACACAGCGTGGCAAAATGTAACATCTGGAAAGGCTTTTTAAAATGTCTAGGGTAATGGAAAGCAAGCTTAACAAAAGTTCTAATCAGGCTCCTATTGTATGTGACTTATGTCTCCTACCATACAAATGAATCAGGTTTGGTTCACATGTCTTCCTGTTTTTTAAAACCTGGGTTGAACTCAATGAAGAGCCATTAACCTGACTTGTTGGGAACAATGAACACAGGTTGGGAGGGTATGGAATCGGGGTGACAAGCTCTACCCCGATGCTTTTTCCCCCTTTTTTCTTTTGACATCAAGTCAAAGCCAGTTTTCAAGACAAGAGGCATTCAGAGATGGTTTGCCATTGCCTGCCGTTGTGTAGTGACCCTAGTATTCATTGGTGGTCTCCCGTCTAAATCCTGACCAGGGCCACCTCTGCTTAGCTTCTGAGATTTGACAAGATCAGGCTAGCCTGAGCTATCCATAATAACATAGGTCATGATATATACAGGTAATAGGTATATATAGTTATTGGGGGTAATAAAGGTAAAGGTTCCCTTGCTCGAAAGCCAGTCGAATCCGACTCTAGGGTTGCGGTGCTCATCTCCGTTTCAAAGCCGAAGAGCCAGCGCTGTCCGAAGACGTTTCCGTGGTCATGTGGCCGGCATGACTAAACACCAAGGCGCACGGAAGGCTGTTACCTTCCCACCGAAGTGGTACCTATTTATCTACTTGCAATTTCTTGCTTTCGAACTGCTAGGTTGGCAGGAGCTAGAGACAGGAGCTCACCCTGTCTTGCAGCACCCGGGTCTTGAACCGCTGAACTACTGACCTTCCACAGCCTGCAGTTCAGCGTCTTAACCACTTGAGCCACAGCAGCTCAACAGGTAATAAACAGAGGTGCTAACCATTACACATAGATTTTAAGGTAATTGTGGCAAGTTTACTATTTATAATTTTGCTAGCTATAATCGTGTTGCCATTTAAATACAATATTTAGACTTTATTCATTCCAAGGAACAGAAAGACTGACAGAAAATGAAAGGGAGTTTTACATCTTACATCACCATTTATGTGGTGACTAAATTTTTTATTTAACATCAGATTTCTATATTACTGTAGAGTTAGGGGTCATCTATTTGGAGAGATTTTATTTTTAATATATATGCCACCTTTCTGTTCAAGAGCACCCAAGGAATCTAATAATTAATACGAAAAAACCCTGAATAATACAATAGTCAGTAAATATCATAAACAGAGGGCAGTGGCTGAACAGCTCCAGGTTATCGTGGACGATGCATCCATCCTTGACCTGTTCCAGTCTAGTTTTCGCCCTATGGGACAGAGACAGTGCTAATTGCCCTTACGGATGACCTCCGGAGACACCTGGATTGGGGCAGGTCGGCGCTGCTATTACTTTTAGATCTGACAGCAGTGTTTGACACGGTGAACTATGATGTTATGACCCACCACCTCGCCAACATAGGAGTTTAGGGGATGACCCTACAATGGTTTTCCTCCTTTCTCAGTGGTCGTGGATAGAGGGTGGTGCTTGGCAGGGAGATCTCTCAGCAATACCCACTTGACTGTGGAGTACCACAGGGGGTGATTCTCTTAGCAATATTGTTTAACATCTATATGTGCCCTCTCACTCAGTTGGTCTGGGGATTTGGGCTGGGGTCCCATCAATATGTGGATGATACCCAGTTCTATCTGTTGCTGGACGGCTGTCTGGATTCTGCCCCAAATGGGCTACAATGGGATGGAAGAGGTAACAAAGTTGTGCTCTGTGGACAGAACTCCTTCTCTCTGCAGAAACACTCTGCTGAATCCAAGCCAGTGGGTTTTATAAGACAGAGGATTCTTTTACAATCAGAGTCCCAGAAAGGGCAAAAATCCTTGCTGCTTCTTTTTATATTTTCATTAATTGGCCTCTCCTGTTGCTGTCCATTAGCATTTGTGCTAGAAACAGGTGTCATAAACAACTGAGGTAGGAGTGTTACACAGTCCCTTTGGGTTAAAAAGAATTCCAACAAAGACTGTTCCAAACTCCCTCTGAACATTACATTTCATTGTCTCTATTTGAATGGCTAAACTATAAAGGATTGACAAGCATCATGGGGTGATTCTGCCTTCCTGACCAAATAATAGAAATCTATGATAAAGG
The DNA here is from genome assembly GCF_001447785.1 of Gekko japonicus. NCBI lineage: Eukaryota > Metazoa > Chordata > Lepidosauria > Squamata > Gekkonidae > Gekko > Gekko japonicus. Next base: position 76,318 of record NW_015173755.1, read on the forward strand.
GTTTCAAACTTTTTGAGAACTTTTGGACAGGTCAAGGGCACAGTACTGACAGCATATCCAAACACTTGAGTGATGTTGCATCAAAACCCTCCAGGGCAGTTGGGAGATCCTCCTTTAATGGCAGTACTTTCAACACAATTTCAGTAACTTTTCAGGGGAAGAAAGGACTTGAAAAGGAGGAATGCTGAATGTTAACATCCATTTATATTTTAAAGACAAGCCTTATTCACTTTCCTTAGACTGACCAGCTTCTTGCACCCATGAATTAAATAACAAAACTATTTGTGTGGTAAGACATTGCATACAAACATATTAAGATTCTTACCTAGAATTAAATATAAACCATATTATATTATTCTGATCTCCATACAGAGTCATGTCATTTTACAATGACGCTTCTAAGAGGGTCCTTCAGTTAGAGATAAAGTTGCATTCAGAGCACATGAAATGGGGCAATAGCAAACCAACTCTACTTCATTACCATTACTGATGAAGAAATGGATAACTTGACAGGTTGGACACAATCCATAAAACCTTGGTCCTTTATAGGGGAAGTTAATATTACTAAAGAGGAAGAAATGCCCTTTTTATTATATTTCTGTTTGCAGCATCCTATGCATTCTCCACTCTCTCTCTTGAAAAATGAGATGCCTGAATTAGGCTTCTTTATAATTTATGTACAGCCTTCTGTTTTAAATAGGAGCCCTCACTCTGTGTGAGATTTATTTTCATTTTATTTTTTCTTTGAAAGGCTATACTTGAAGAAGATTTATCATTCAAAAATGTACATGAGATGCTTTAAATCCCCAGTTGGATGGTGTCTCAATTATGACTTATTCTTTGGAGCAAATGTAGTTACAGCAGACGCGGTCCTATACTTGTAGTAGACTGTTTAAAAAGTTTTTATGGTAGCTGATCAGCCCACTGAACAAGCACGCTTCAAATGGATTTTAAATCTGAAATCAGTTTCCCTTCCCACTGGGTGATCGGCAGCAGTCAAAACTTTTTAAATCACCTCAGGTTGTACGCATGCTGCTCCCCCTCTTGTGTTATGGTTGTATAGAACAGAGGCCTAGTACTCTTTTCAGCTCTTCTCTCCCAAATCCAGCTCAGTAACAAGTTACCATGTTTAGAACCACTTTATCATTCTCATGCTGCCTCCTCATCCATTGTTATTTTCCTCCCCACTTGCACACCATACACCCTATTAAAATGCCTCCGGTTTTGGAAACCGCACCAGTCTATGTTACAGAGCAGCAAGCTGCCTTTCTTCCTCTCAAGACATCTGTTGGGGGTAAAAGCAGAGAGCAATGGAGAACAGTTTCAAAGGATTGATCTGTGAAGCAGGAAGCAAGCTCTTTACCATCTCTAGACATTCCTAGGGCAAGACACTTCTGCAGTCGGCAGTGTTGGCAACGATTTCTGTTGGTTCTGTCAATTAAACAGTTTCTCTGCCTTGGGCAGGAATATGAGGCATTGTTCTGTTGACTCCTTCTAAAGAATCCCTAGTGAGAGAAAGAAAGAGAGAACGAGAGAGATACAAAGCTAGATCACTGCATACAGTGGGGTACCCTAACACCACAAACATAGTGAAAATGGCTTGCAGTGAAATGCAGTTTGTTTTTGCCATGAACTAATAAAGCCATAAAAATAATGAACATCTTCATGCAGTGTTGTATATGAAAATAACGATCTTTCCATGTGCCAGGCTGTTCAGATTGGATAGCTAGTGTGGTTAAAGTGTTAGGCCAGTGAGACTTGGGTCTGAATCCCCATTCACATGATACTCACTAGCTGAACCTGGGTCAATCACACATTCTCTGCCTAACCTACATCATGGGGCCATGGTTATGAAAAACAGGATCTGTATGTCACCAAGAACTACTTGGAGAGAAGAGTATAAATTTAGTTTGTCAGGGTTTAGCCACAGAATCTGTTACGTGCCAGTATTCATCTTTGCAACATAATAAGGATTAGAATACCACTCAGCAAGTATAGAAGTGACATGAAATTACTGAGGAACCACAGCTTTCAGGACAGAAGTATGGCTCCTAGACAGACTTGCCAAGATTTTGTGTAGGGATTAACCACACTAGGCATAGAACATTCTCAGAGCTGAAATGGTTTACTCATTAAATTTTCCCATGTTAGCAAACATCTGTACCTTAGTTGTTTGTCTATACATTGCTTTTAAAACATGAGAGGGAGGACAGGAAACAGCCCCCTTAGAATCCTCTCCTCAAGCAATATTTTTATTTAATGTTAATTGTAATTTATATTTTTATTCCTGTGAGGCAATATGTGGCTGTTAAAGCAGGTTAAAATAACAAATATGTGGGAAGTGTGGTCAGAGGAAAGGATTTAGAAGGTAAAATTTGTGGTGGTTCATTTACCACTGGGAAAGCTTTCAAATCCTAATTCCAAATAGTAAATGTTGATTGGTATGAAATTCAAAGAGATATTCAGATGATGTAATGCATTTTGGGGTTGAACAGATTTATATTGCTCTTGTATTTACCCTTTAGAAATTACCATAGATAAACTGTGAAATTCCCTTTGATATTCTATCACATCTCTTACCTTGGGAAGTAAAGAGGATTCATTTGAATCAATTATTTAAAAGATAGCATTGTATTTGAGGATAATGGAGGTGTGTTTGTATGTGTAACAGAGTAAAAAATGCTTTCTGGTCCCACAGATGAAAATACTAGCAGTAACAGTAGCTTGCATCCTAAGATATATAGATATATGTCTGAGATCACAGAAGCAGACCTTCAAATATTTCCTGCAATGGAAACCGGCATCTCCCCCCTCACACACAGTACAGAATGGCTGCAACAAAAGGGATTAAGCTAATTGATTTGATACTTTAAAAGTGGCTCAAAAACAATAGGGCTAAACCTGCTTGAAGTGGAAGCACTTCTCCTTATCTGCATGAGCTGTCTATACGCAGCAGAGCTGAGGGGGATCATCTGCTCATAGGCACATACAAGAGTAACCATTAATGCTAATCACATCTAAACTGGACTCAGCCTTGGAGCAGTGCTGGACAGACTGGATGCACAGAGACAAGGAAGAACTCTTTTTCTGCTCAAAGCAACACTTGTTCTAATTGTCCTTGTACTGGGTTTTAAATGATCAGATCAATCCGACTAATCCATTGCTGTAACCATGATAAAGAGATGTGGATTTTCCCAGCCCAAGCACTGTAGGTCTTGTGTGGATTACAATAAGGAAAATATCCCAAAACTGAAAATGGGGAAAACACAGATTTCAAGATGCTGCTGCAGAAATGTCTGTGTGTATGTATTTTGTGAGTATGCCACCAAACAATCACAAATACCCATTAAGCATTTTCAAATGTTCATCTGTGATGTTTGCAAAAAATTATGAGTGGTTTCTGGTTGAGTATGAAGTAGCTGCCCATTGCTAGAAATCAACAGTGCCATCTTCAGCAGAGTACCACCCTCTAAGTCTGTTGACTTTAATGGACCTAACTCTGGTTAGGCTGTCACTGTATAGCGTTGAAGGGAAAATTCCAAACAACCTTTCCTTGGTAGAGTTGCCAAGCCCATTGGAAATGCCAGATGTTCTGGGAGCCGGAAGTGACTTCGTGTGATGGTGACATTGCGGGTGACACGCTGATTGTTGGGCAAAACTCTATGGTAAAATCAGCCTCAAACCAGAGCATCACTCCCTCCCCCTCCATGTCACAAACGTGCCTACATCACTTCCAGTTGACGTAGGCACGTCACGTTTATTTCCAGAGATGTCACTGTTTTTGGGAGGGATGTCCTCCCATCAGCCAGCTGGCCAGTGGTGGACAAGAGCCTGCAAAAGTGGGGGATCCCCTGCCCCCAACTGGGGTATGGCAACCCTACTCCTTGCCTATAAGCCAGCATAGATGTGGGTGGTGGATTCCCTTGAGGCACACCAGCCTCACTAACTTCTGAGCTTGGAACTAATACTGAGGTTGGGTCTTTAAGACAAGGGGTGGTCACCTGAAATAGGAAGGCAACAGAAAACAGTCACTTCCCAAAGCTTCCCCTAAGCAGTAGAAGTGCCACAGAGTGATGATGAGCAGCTGGGGCTTGTCAAACTACTTCTAGCGGGGTTGTTTGGTTTATTTAAATTCATTTGTTTTTTACCAACATTTAAAACTTGGGGATTTATCTGGTCCTAGTGTGACATAGATCAAAATGGGTAGTTGTGTTAGTCTGTCTGTAGCAGTAGAAAAGAGCAAGAGTCCAGTAGCACCTTAAAGACTAACAAAATATGTGGCAGGGTATGAGCTTTTGTGAGTCACTGCTCACTTCTTCCCCTCAGAGTTCTGCATATATTTTGTTAGTCTTTAAGGTGCTATTGGACTCTTGCTCTTTTCTAGTGTGACTTGCAAGCATCACACCTCACTGGCCTCTAATTAAATAAATATTATAAATAAATAAATAAATAAATAAGCACAAGTTAATACAGCCTGGAGTTTGGGAAGTAGACTAGCTAATTAGGGATTTCTGGCTCAGATCACTTAATTAAAAAGTTTTGTCTTTCATTTTTGCTACATTAGGGTCTTATGGTTCTCACTGAAATCCATTTGACATCACAAAATATATGATCATTCCCTATATCTTCACTAATATAATCTTAACCACAGTAATTTTTACACATTTGGAACATTTCTGGTGGAAGAATGAAATTTTGGACAATCCTGACGGGAATTAGAAAATGTCCAAAGAGCAGAATGTGTCAGGATAAAACAGATGAGAGGAGGACAATGTGAGCCACTTTGGGTCCCCATTGGGGAGGAAGGTGGGGTACAAACAAAGTAAATAATAAATAAAATAAAATAATTCATTTTGAAATTATTATTATCCTTAAATCTACCCTGGATTAATTTACATAACCAGAAGAAAACATAAAATGAAAGCAACATTGAAGACAATTTCTAATGAGAAACTCTGATGTTGATCTCTGTAAGATTGTACTCTGAAACTGCCATCAATAATTCCAAAATTTAAACACAGCACCATTTATAAAATAATTTGATTGTGGGGCCAGGAATACAACTTGTACAATTTGCTCAGCCTGGAAAGAAACATCATTCAACTAACACCAAATCTCCCTACTAGAATTTGTTGTTCTCTCTCCTCTGTTTGAAATGATAAAAAACCACAAGCACAGAAAACAAGGGCAATGCATACAAATCTCATACCTTGCAGCCTTCACATGTGATGACTCCATAGTGTATTCCAGAGGACTTGTCACCACAAATTTTGCATGGTATCACTTCAATTTGTGCTGAAAAAGAAATAAAGAGTTAGTGCACGCTTGACAATGCAATTTTCTCTTTTAATCTTGCATCATGGATGGGGCAGATGGACAAGAACTTTTCTTACCAGACATCACAAGCAACTGTGAAATTGCCCCTGCTTTGCGGTACATCCTCAAACACTTTATGCAGTTTGTCTGCATTATGCCACTTTTATTTGCTGGTGATGCTGCTGCAGAGAGTTTGCCCTAAATGTACTTACCCTGCCATTAACTATGACTTCTCCATTTTGTTAATTATGACTTACTGTCAACTATTCACTTTCTCTGCAAATCAGTTTTCTTGCTTCTCACCACTCCTCCAATAATATTGCAGGCAGTGATCATGACCTCTTCCACAGCCCTGAATAAGGTGCTGTGTAATCACATGTCCCTTCAGTCGCACTTGACATGATGAAATTTATATTGTAAGATCACCAATACAAATCTTCCTTTTCTACTATTCCCACTACTATGGCCAGTTTATCATAAAGCATAGACTATTTATGAACTTGTGCCGATTTTTTTGTATCCAGTAGCAAGGCTGCACTTGGGAAACTAGGGAGATTCCATTATCCCCCCCCCCCCACCATGCTGTTTCATGTGTTTTGATGCAATTTACCACGTTCTTGCATAGAAAGGTGTTTGTGTGAAACTATTCTCTGATGGGGAAAAATGAAAACAACCATGTCAGAACAAACAGTCTGAAAAACAGTATTTTCTTCCAAATTTTAATTTTCCCAAGTACGCAAATTAAGGTAGTAAACTTTCTAAACGAGGACTTTAAGTTAAAATGCCGAGTATTAATCAACCCTACATGTAAATATTACCACATACAAGCTTAGAACAGCATTTACAGCATTGCGTTTCCAGACTATGCCAACAGAATTACTCCTGGGACGATACTTAAAAATACCCTAGGAACAACATATTTGTATCTGTAAAACTTCTGTGGAGGATCTTTTTCATTATGTCATGGTCTGCCCATTGTACTGGGAACTGAGATGTAAATTCTTGACTGCAATAACAGATCAATTGCAAAAAAATTCTGACACTGATAAATTAATATTTCTGCTGTCAGACGCAGACCCTACAGTTTCCTATAGGGTAGCACTCTTCGTCTTAGCGGCTAGTAAAATCAGGGCCAAGAACATAGGAAAATGAAATGAAATTGAACTGTAAAACGGCAATGTAAAATGGTAATGTGTATGTATTTCTGGAGATGGGTATCTATATTTAAAATTCTAATTAATTTAAATACTGAATGTGCAGATTTTAGAGCTTATTATATTTTAAATCTAATTCAAATTCCAGTGCTGTAAATTGTCTAATTTGTGTATTGTTTAAATTTAAATTTTAAATTGTAATGGCCAATGGCTATACAATAAATTTTTACTACTACTACTGTTATTAGTCAAAGATGATGAAGAGTCTTGTAGATCAGGAAACGTTGTGTATACATGAAGAGAATCTTAACTTCCATATTTTACAGTCAAGCTAATAAATCATCCTAGGAAAAGAACATATTATAAGGACAAGACATGCCATTACTGCATAAGTTTTGGCCCCAATCTGCTCCGCTTTATCCCCTGGTTTCCACTTGTTCTATTTAGCCATTAGTTATCATCTTGCCACTTCTCTGCTTATTTTTTCTGGGTCTTTTGGAACCACTTTTATCCTGATCTTTTCCTAACAACCAATTTTGACTCACATTTGTACCCATGTGTAATTTTCTTTTCACTTCCTGCCCACTTCCTAAATCCTGCTGACTGAACTGTGACTGTAGGACATCTGCATCCTGTGCTGTTTCCCACCCCCCAACTTGGTAATAAGGAATTTTTATCCCTTGCATTGACACATTTTCATATATTAATTTAAAAAACTTTCCTGATAGTGATATATCATTATAAGAAGACACCGAAGTGATCATTGCTCTTCGCACATTTTTGCAGCAATTGTTATCTTTTCTTTCTCTGTCCTCCTCCCCAACCTATTTTTTGCCATGGCCATTTGCTTCATTGCACTTACAGATTTCCTTCAACAGAAACCAAATCTAAACCAAGCAATACATGTATGTCAGAGAAGCACTCATTGTTCTTTCTGGCTACTCAGCCTCTGCTCTTTGCAGAGGGGGAAATATTGCCTATCAATACGTCTTTGTAAGATGTGCCTGCACATTGATATTCATTCCCCATGTTTCTTTTCATGGGAATTTTATATTTTATGGGTTTTGGAGTTATTTGCTATCACTTTTGATTCCGGTTTGGATTGTTGCTGGCCCGCTTCATTGTTCTTAGTCTGCTAGAGACATTTACATGACTAAACATTAAGCAATGCTGCTTGAAAGCAGTTGACTAGATGGGTGATTAATTGACTCCTCTCCATTTGCCTGCAGTTTGTCACTGGGAAAACTTTTTAAACTGCAATCCCAAATGTCCACATCTTGAGGTGAACTGTCGAATAGAGGGTATTTGCCCATAGGAACAATTTGTGATTCTTACACATGTGCATCAGGGAGGAGGGCACGACCTGGCCCTTATTCTAGCAGTACGTCAGTATATCCATATAGTGCATGTGGAGGTAGTATGCCACCACTGGTGACAACAGCATCCTCGCTCAGGAAACCCAATTGAATTATGATGTTGGTATGAAACTAAATGAACGAGACAGCTGAAAAACTGTAGAGGGAGAGAATATATGTGTAAGCTCAGTGCTCAACGTGAGTGCACTGCTATGGGACTGACAGCTAAGAAAACACTGAGCAAGGGTCCTTGCACGGAAAAACTTTATGCTTTACAAATACTTCATAGAGGGGGCAAAGCTTATGACTAAAAAAAAGTTAGCAATGTTTACTTTTTAGATTATATAGTACACCTGCAAATAATTTATGTGCAAACAATATACGTGAATTATGATCCTATATGGCTAACTTCATTATGAACAAATGAACTGTATTCCAGAATGGGGAGCAAGTCACATGTATTGCCTCTTCAGAATAGTTGGAAATGGCCATATTGGTTCATGTGAAATCCAAAATCAAGAACAAAATCTGTGGAATACCTTCTTTTAGGACTACCTCCTGTTCCTCTGCATTTGGATCACTCCCTTTGCCTGCCCACTTCTAGGAGTACTGGGAGAGACAGTTTCTCTCTCTCTCTCTCTCTCTCTCTCTCTCTCTCTCTCTCTCTCTCTCTCTCTCTCTCTCTGTGTGTGTGTGTGTGTGTGTGTGTGTGTGTGTGTGTGAAAGAGAGAGGGGGGGACATCAGGTTCACCTTCCTTGATGATCTTACTCCCTGCTCACTCTCTTTTGCAATTCCCTCCCAGTTTGGGATGGAGCTGTCTTCAAACAGCCAATGTTTCCAGATACTGAAATTACTTATGGACTCCTTAGGTTATAAAGGTTATCAGGCTCGGTGAAATTTAAATCTTTTTGGTAAGGCATTAAAGGGGAAAATGGCTCTCTAGTAGTTTGGCTCTGCAAGAGCTGTTAGGACAGATCTATTTGAAACTGCACAGTGTACTGCTTGAGGCAGCAAAGTCCTGGATAACACAATATAGTCTGAGGACCTCTCCTATTATATCATGACTGCTAAATTTATACAGGAGTTTTTGGTGAAGGACCATGTCAAAAGCCTTTTTAAAATCCAGGTATATGTCTACAGATCACCTCTACCCAAGCACTTGTTATCCTTCTCAAAAAACTAAAAAAGGCTGGTGAAGCAGATGCTTCTCTAACTTCCAATCACCTTGGATGACTGAATGTAGGGGGAACTACAACAACTGAGAGTCTCAGGTCTGCCTCATGTAGAAAGCTGACAGTTTTGCATGTAGCTGTGCCTCAAAAAGAATGCAGGAAGGTATTAGCCCTACCTCTGGGAGAGGACAGAGTACCTGGTTTTATGCCTGTCTCTGGTGATGAGCAGACCTCTAATAGTTTAATCCGATTGTTGAGGAAAAGGCCAGACTGGCATGGTTAGAATCCTGTGTGTCTGAGAAGATCTAACCAGGCTGTAAATGATTGTCAGAAACAGAATCTAAAATCCATCCTGAAGGTGTATCTAAGTAAATAATTCTAAATGCCACCACCAGGTTTTCCTAGACTGTATTGGGAAGTCTGGCTCTGTTGAAGTGTTCTTTTTCGATACCTTTAAAAAAATCTTTGTTGCTTTCCTCAGTGTTATTAGTGATGTACTCACACTCCATAAAACTTGTCTTACAGCAACAAACCCTATGGCCTTTAAAGGTAAAGGTTCCCTTTACATGACCATATATTCTACCAAGAGTAAAAACCCTGGTGAAGGTTTTATTTAAAACAGCCTGCCCCCCCCCAATTTAGGGGGCTGCGTGAGTTTGATTAGAGGTTTGTCACACCTTCCTTCTCACTAGTCTCCTCAGTTTTGTAAAGTCCCATCTTTGAAATCAAATGTGATCATTTTGGATTTAGGGGACATCTTTCCATTAAATTAATGCTGAAATAAATAGCATTGTGCTCACTGTTCCCAAGTGGTTTAAAACATCTACATCTGATGCCAGGCCTTGATCTCCACTCGGACTCAAGTTCTGTGACCAACTGTTCCAACACACAACCATTAATAACTAGAAATGTATCTGTGGTATGACTCAAGCACACATTTTGCTCAATCCAAGTCTGCTACTGAATCTCACACTTTCCACTTCAGTCACCTCTTTTATTGCCTTTTCCTTTCCCATCTCAAGATCACCCTCACAGGTTTGGTGATCCAGTATTCACTCATGCCTCCCTGCTCAGTGCTATGTTTGTGTAGGAACCCCCCCCCCTGTGGTATTCAGCTCCTCTGTAAAATGTACTCATTCTGGAGGTAGGTAAATGGTCTGCCCTAAGGCCAGAGAGAAACGCAGCAGGCAGGATATCTTCAAAATCTTCTTTAATGTGCAGAACAGCAAGGCAAAACAACCCAGATTTAACAATGGCTGGAATCCTACCAACAACCCAGTTCTAACTAGTATATTCCAGAAGACACACCCATTCATGTGAACAGAGGAAGTTCCACTTAGGACCTAAACCTTTCTCTTAAAGATACAGGTTCTATGTATTACATCCCCCCTCTTTACATGGGTATCCCCTAGAGTGACATGTCTCCAAATGAAATACCTATCATATGGGGACAGGTCACACACGTGAGATAAAGCGGGCGGGAAGCGAGGTTATTTCCTCTGGAGGAATTTGACCCGTAGTTGCGCAATCACACAGTCCTTGGAAACTGCAGGCGGGGCAAGTTCGCCACTGTGTGATCACTGAAGATTGCTTCCAGTGCCTTGTGATGTGACTGGACCACTCCTGGTACACCAAACACATATTGATTAAGCTTCCCCCATGGTGACAACAATCTGCACATAGTTTTGCTCAGCCTGTGTAAGAGCTCAAGAGACATAAGCAATGGGCTGCATCTCTTGGAGCAGGCAGGCACCCAAGTCATTTTGGAGGCATCCACTTGGACTACCAGCTGCTCTGTCAGATCAAAGAATCTGAGCACAGGAGCTGTGGTGATGGCTGTCTTAAGAGCGCCCAATGCATCTTGCTAAGCTCAACCCCTCTTCCAGGCTGCATCTTTCCACAGGAGCACACGTAGAGGTGCTGTCAGGGCTGATTCATTAGGGATGTACATGGAGATATACTGTATGATACCCAAGAGATGTTGTATACCTTTTCTATCTGTTGGTGGGGACATCCGAGTTATGGCCTGTACTTTGATGTTGTGGGGTTGAAGACCATCCTTAGAGATGATGTGTGCCATGTACTTGACTTTGTCAACCATGAACTGAACTTTGTTGGGGTAGAATTCACACCTTTCTGGCAATCCCTCTTCAGGACTTGTTCAAGGAACAGATGGTCTTCTGTTGAGGCTGCAATGATCATATCATCTGCGATGATGTGCACACCTGGGATGCCACAGAAGCACTCATGATTATTTTGCTGGAAAACTTCAATAGCTGTCTTAATGCCAAAAGGTATCCTACTGAAATAGTAGCAACCCCATGGAGTGCTGAATGTGCACAATCCACCGGATTCCTTGTTGAGCTTGATCTGCCAGTAGCCATCCTTTTCATCCAAGATTGTGAAGAATTGTTTGCTAGCCAGACTTTGCTGCACATCCTCAATGGTAGTGATGGAGAAGTGCTGCTGCTGGGTGGCTTTTTTGTGAAGAATTTGCTAGTCAGACTTTGCTGCACAACCTCAATGATAGGGATGGAGAAGTGCTGCTGCTGGGTGGCTTTGTTTAGGGCTTGGGAGTCTAGGCAAAGGTGAAGTGATCCATTCTTCTTTTGAGTAATGACAAGGCTATTAACCCATGCAGTTGGCTTCATCACCCTAAAGATGCCTTTGGTCTTTTCCAGATAGTTAAGGGTTCCCTTGCGTGCAGGTAGTATAGCATAGGGAATTTTGCGACAACCAAGGGTCACCAGCAGTATCTCAGGATCTATATGTATATGGTAGGTGCCGGGGAACTGTCCAAACTCTTGAAAGACATCTACGTAGGTTTGTGAAAAATCATTTTTAGAAGCCAAGGAGTGGACTGATTTGCCATGCAGGGGTGATTCATCATTCTCCATGACATAGAAGGTCAGCATGGCTGTTTGAGAGCCAATCATGCAGGGTGCTTTCAGCCTGACTTTGGACCCTCCAAAAGCGACCAGAATGACATTTGGTGGTGCTACCTGCACAGTAACCAGCAGGGTAGAGACAATGACTTCAGATAAAGTATCTGGTTGAGCACCACTATCCAGCTTGCAAAATACAGGAACACCAGCTACAAGATACAGGAACACCAGCCAGTTTGGTGTAGTGGTTAAGTGCATGGACTCTAATCTGGGAGAACCAGGTTTGATTCCCCACTCCTCCACTTGCACCTGGCTGGATGACCTTGGGCAAGCCGTAGCTCTGATAAGAGCTGTTCTTGATAAGAGCAGTTTCTGCCAAGAGCTCTCTCAGCCCCACCTACCTCACAGGGTGTCTGTTGTGGGGAGGTGAAGGGAAAAGGAGTTTGTAAGCTGCTCTGAGACACCTTTGGGTAGTGAAGGGCGGGGTTTAAATCCAATCTCTTCTTCTCTTATTCTAATGGTGGAAAACCATGGCCCAGAACTGTAATGTTCTCCCCTAGGCTGAGGTGGTGTAATTACTCCCATGAACAAGAAGTTCAAACTCTTCTCTCACTGAGTGAGGGCCTGTTTGCTCCTGCATACCTTTGAAAACGATTCTGTGTTCCACATTTGTAGCAAGTGATTCCAAAAGCAGGGCAGGCTTTGAGCTTCTGACTGCAGCCACATGCTATCTCTTAAGGCTGGAGTGTTGCTTGGAAACTTAAAAGTTACTTTGTGTCTTGGTTGCTTTTGTTTCTGTGCTATTGCATGCAGAGTCACTGGAGCCATTACAGTCATTGCTAGGGCTTGTACATGAGCTAAGGGTTGAGCTCTGCAAATATCAATTGCTTTTGCAAGGGTGAGATCAGCATGTTCTAGCACAGGGGTGTCGAACTCATTTCTTATGAGGCCCAGATTTGACATAAATTGGACTTTGTCAAGCCAGGACATGAGTTTCATAAAATGTAATGCCAGGTAGCAGAGATATAAACTTTATAAAGGACACAGAAAAACACAATTAAAGATATTATAGCAGCTTTCCATTGGAGCCACACATTAGGGGCTAAGATTTCTCTGTAAAACTGAAGTTCCTTGAGTTGAACTCTATATTTTAACCCTGGCTGTTCCCAAACCTCCCCCCCTACACACACACACACACACACACACACACACACACACACACACACTGCAAATATAAATGGTCTGAGCCTAGGGTCCAGAGGAAAAACATGAAATGGCCGAGTATTGCAAGCTTCTCCCCACCCCCACCCCGGTCTACTCAGAGTGGCCGTGGATCTCCAGGGTCTCAGGGTTTTTTTTTTTTACAGGGTGGTTTGAGATAATAATTTTGGGTGTCCTCTTCAGCACTTCAGCCCTGCAATCCTATACTATTCTGGTTTATTTATTGCATTCGATACTGTGAGGTAAAGATGAAGCTTTGCTCCCATCTCCTCCAGTTCTCCCCCAAATTGTCAGTCAAGACCAACTCAGACGGAGTTTTGAAAGACTGCATCTTACAGATACCAAAGGCAGGGATAGAGTTGCCAGGTTTGGGTTGGAAAATACCTGGAGACTTTGGGGGTGGATCTGGGAGAGGGCAGGGTTTGGGGAGGGGCCTCAGCATGGTACAATGCCATAAAGTCCACCTTCCAAAGCAGCTATTTTCTCCAGGGGAACTGATCTCTCTCAGCTGGAGATCAGTTTTAAAAACAGATCTCCAGGCCCCACCTGGAGGTTGGCAGCCCTAGGCAGGAAGCAACACGGACTTAACAACGACTGGAGTAGAACCCAGTTCTATCTAGAATATTCCAGAAGACACAAATATGAAGAGAGGGAGTTCCATTTAGGACCTAAGCCTGGCTCTTAAACTACACCAGCAGCCCCAAGGAATCAGGGTAGGCTGAAATACCAATCCCATCTGGATTGCACAGAATGGAAGAGCTGGAACCACTGTACTTCACACCTGTATAGGTAGCCACTTGGAAGCAGACATTGTTGTATAGAATAAATGTATCCACGTTTAGTCACAACTAAAGAAAATGGATCAACTAAGTTTCACATTTGTCATTACAGAGCTGATTGCTGCAACAGTGACAGCACGTGGATAGGCATCACCACTAAGCAAGGGAAAAAGAGATTAACAAAGTTAGAAAATGCAGACTCAATGTCGTTCTCCTAGGCACTCCTCTTTTGTCTGAAAGACAGCAGGACAGTTTAAGCACTTGTAACAGAAAACTCGAGTCAATTAATTGCACAGGGGAGAAGAAAAAGAAGCCAGTGTATTCTCAGAAACATCTTGAATTACTGTAATTAACACCCAGTGTACCAGGTTTCCTTTGCAGATTTAATGATTGCCAGCAGCTCCTACACCTTGTTCACATTGCAGCTTTGTTCAACAGGCTAGAACTAGGTTTCATTCTCTTTTTTCATCCCACCCTTCCCCATCAAGCAGTCAAATAACTGACAAAATACTACATCCTGTATCTCGTTCCATTCGACTGATGTAAAAGAAGAAGAACACCATATCAAGTATATCTAAGGAGGCAAATTTCAAGTTTGGAAAAGTGTTTTGCAGAACTGTGAAGCTTTTATGTCACCTTGAGCATAGAAAATACAAATACTAAAGAATGTACTGATGCGAACATTGTTTATTCCTGCTCTCTGCTTGCACTATGATGTTATCTTGATTATATAATCTTGTCTGAATGGAAGACCCCCCCCCTCCCCAGCTCTATATTCATCAATGATGGCCACTTTTATTTATGCAATAAGATTCCTTACATCTAACCAGAACCTCAAGGTGTAGTGTACTCTGCTGCTTTCCAAAGGTCATGCAATATGGATCTACTGTATCTTCACATATTGAATTCTGCCATTTTCTAACATTTGAAGTGGCAAAAGAATGACAACAAAGGACTTTTCTGTTTCATGCACTAGTTAATAAACCCACCCTTTCAAAAACCTGTTTATGGATGAAGGGAAGACCCAGAAACAGAGCATAATCAACATCCCCAAGAACAAGAGGTTGTGATCTCATGCAGGCAATTCCAAGCATCTAGATACCTGACTTCAGGCATCTAGATACCTGGTTTATATGATGTAAAGCTGCATATAGAACTGTTGTGGTAAGTCCATTCAAATTTACATACTGAATCTACATCAGGTGCAAATAGTTTTCCCCCCCTGTTTCCAGGACTAATTGGTTTTGAGGAGTGGTGAGTGGCAGCTCTGAAGCAACTTTCCTTTCCTTACTCAGATCTTTTTTTTAAAGGTGCCAACAATCCAGGCTGGCTTTAAAAAGCTAAATAAATGGCTAAACGTCACACTGAAATCGGGGTCAGGTATCTGTGGTGGTAGCTGAGCAAGTATAGGGGAAAGCAACATTCATGATGCACCAGAAAAACATGTCCCAGTTCCTGGCAGTGGGTACATTTGTACACAGTCTGCATTTCCTTTACTTTTTTAAAATCAATGATGTTGATCGTGATGCTAATTAGTCAACTGTTCCAGCCTTGAACAGGCAATATGTTCAGAAAGAATGTATGCATGTGTGGGTGGGTGGGTCCTGGCAGTGGGTACATTTGTACACAGTCTGCATTTCCTTTACTTTTTTAAAATCAATGATGTTGATCGTGATGCTAATTAGTCAACTGTTCCAGCCTTGAACAGGCAATATGTTCAGAAAGAATGTGTGCATGTGTGGGTGGGTGGGTGGGTGGGGGTTGAGATGATGCCTGCTGGATACTCCCCACCATTTATACCTCTGCACAAAGCCTGCATGTGCTCAGAAGAGAAAGGCAATCAAACATGTGAAGTACTAGGGTGAGCAGACACAATGCTAATTCCCCTTCCATGCATCTGCCTCCTTGGATAGAGCCAGCATGGTATAGTGGTTAAGAGTGGCAGACTCTAATCTGGAGAACCGGGTTTGATTCCCCACTCCTCCACATGAAGTCTGCTGGGTGACCTTGGGCCAGTCACAGTTCTCTCAGCACTCTCTCAGCCCCACCTACCTCACAAGGTGCCTGCTGTGGGGAAAGGAAAG
>NW_015173755.1:93662-100349 GCF_001447785.1 Gekko japonicus
TGGGTGGGTGGGGGTTGAGATGATGCCTGCTGGATACTCCCCACCATTTATACCTCTGCACAAAGCCTGCATGTGCTCAGAAGAGAAAGGCAATCAAACATGTGAAGTACTAGGGTGAGCAGACACAATGCTAATTCCCCTTCCATGCATCTGCCTCCTTGGATAGAGCCAGCATGGTATAGTGGTTAAGAGTGGCAGACTCTAATCTGGAGAACCGGGTTTGATTCCCCACTCCTCCACATGAAGTCTGCTGGGTGACCTTGGGCCAGTCACAGTTCTCTCAGCACTCTCTCAGCCCCACCTACCTCACAAGGTGCCTGCTGTGGGGAAAGGAAAGGAATGTGATTGTAAGCCACTTTGAGACTCCGTAAGGTAGAGAAAAATGGGGTATAAAAACCTATGGGTTTTTTAAAATGTGGGCTTTGCACAGGGCTTTACAAGTTGCTTTTGCTGTTGTTCCATAAATCATATTGTTTGTGTTCAGATTCCAGTTGTAAGTCCTTGCTCTGTATGCTGCAATATCCACAGTCTTATGGGGCAACCTGGACAGCTAGGGTGTGGCTGTATCAGAAGAACACTGGTTCACAACTCCATAATTCCCTCATGTTTGTTTGTTTGTTTTGTCTGCATTGTCACATAAGAACATAAGAGAAGCAAAGGTTCGATCAGGCCAATGGCCCATCCAGTACAACACTCTGTCACACAGTGGCCAAAAATTCCAGGTACCATCAGGAGGTCCACCAGTAGGGCCAGGACACTAGAAGCCCTCCCACTGTTGAACCCCCCCAAGCACCAAGAATACAGTGCATCACTTGCCCCAGAGCCCCTATCTATACATTGTGGCTAATAGCCACCGATGGACCTCTTCTCCATATGCTTATAGGACCAGGGCGTTTTCTTTGGCGGCGCTGACGCTCTGAAATGAGCTCCCTAGTGAGATCAGAGCACTGCGGGACCTCTAGCACTTCTGCAGGGCCGTGAAAATGGAGCTTTTTCGCCGGGCGTTTCAGTAAGAATGATTTCATCAGCTGTGCTGCACTTGCACTTTATTACATGATACTGCCACATATACATGGTTTTAACTGTATTTATTTGGAATTTTACTGAATTGTATTTTATGTATATATTTATGCTGGTTTTAAAGTTGTGTGTAAGCCACCCTGAGCCACTCCAGCGGGAAGGCAGGATATAAATTTAATAAATAAATAAATAAAATAAAGTCACAACCTGCAACTGGACTGTTTTGTGATGGAACAGAGAAAACCATGTGGAAGCAGCCAATCCATGAACTGAGCATGCCACACACAAATGGTTTTCCACTTCAATTGCCCTCTCTGTCTCTTGTTATTCATGTGGAGAGAGTCCGATTCTTTTTCTCATCAGTTACAATAGCTAGGATCCACAAACTGTAGCTGCTGTTCTCCGAGTACCCAAGGGAACTGTGAATTTCTATTTGTCAAACAGCTACCGCTGTACTGCCTGGCAAATTGAGGAGTGTTTCAAAAGCAGTGTACAAAAAGTGTACACCAAAGAAAGAATGTTAAAAATCCCACTGGATATGTTAAGGCCAGCTGAATTCTGGCCAATGTTTGTTAGCATTCCATGGTATCATAATAGCTAAACCCAGAGTGTGTGAGTATATGTTGGGGGGGGGGCTGTTAAGAAGAAGGCCTCAAATGATAACCACTTTTAAATATACTATATTGGCTGGTACCCCCCAAAATACTAATGTAGGAGGCTTCTGCTAGCCTCATGGAAATTTTGACTTTTTTCTTTAAGCAGGTGACCCCCCTTTCCTTTATATGGAACTCTTTTCAGTTTCAAAAGCAGAGTGCTATGTGGCTTTTGTTCAAGGGTGGAAGAAACAAGTCTGAAACTCCTTTAGGCTTACATATGGAAACATGCTATATCTATTTGCTCTTTTACACCTTTCAGGATATATCAATGAGCCTGAATCAGATACTGAGATTCTGGGCCAATCATGCTTATTTAAAGGAAATATATTCTCAACTCTTGCATTGGGCTGCAAAAAAAAAAAAGGGTTGTTAGCATGGCTGCCAAGGAAAGGCATAATTGTGAAAGGCATGAAGAATTATTGTTTTTTCGACCTAGGCCTCAAAGATTCAAGACACTGTTTTCCTGATACTGCACACTTTCCCTAAAGAGATTACTATTGTAATCCCAAACATTATGCTATGCAGGCCATCTCAGTGTTCATCAGATCCAGTGTTCTGCACATAATCTCCAGCAGCTTTAGCCGGTGTTTATATAAACTGGCCAGGATATGGCTGTCTCGAAGCAGTAATGACCACAGAGCAAAGTAGTCATGACTACCCTTTTCATCACACAAAGGGGCTGGTCAGATGATACATTTTCCCTCTTGGTTGCTGTACTAGAAGAAAAGTACCACAATTATTAAAATCTGCATGCTAAATGAACATGCCTTTGATAATTATACAACACTCTGTTCCTGTCAAAAGGTTACTTTTTTTGCTGAATTCTATAGTGTATTTAGTACAACTGCTCCTTGATTTATTAACAACATGTTTATATTTGTGCTCCAACATTTCAGCCTGATATTTTAGAGACTGGTAAAGTAGCATCTCAAGCAAGACCATTTTAAAATTGCTGCAAATACCTTATTTCATATTCCCTAACAATTCACAGATGAAGACAGAGTTAGCACTCCTATTTTCATACAAAGGACTTCCCCCCTGTGCACTATTATACACTGGTATTCTCCATGGTGTATGTTATATCATCACCCCTCCCCCCTTGCTAGTTCTCTACTGAAATCTCCAGACCAGGGCTGCTAAGGGGAACTCAGAAATAAAATGCTGGGGGCTCTGGACAGTTTAGGGCACATGTCATATGGTATTTAGGTTGCATCTTAATGGTGTGGCCACAGAGAAAACTTTGCCTGCAGACTTTTGGTGGATCTTGGCAGCTCTGCCTCAAATAAGTGTTTTTCTGATTAAATAAATATATGGAAAATATAATTGTCTGACAACAGCCAACATGACTCCCACCAAGACTTCTGAGAGGTGTACAGCAGCAACAGCAGCAGTGGCGGCAGGGACACCTGGCAGACTGGAGAGTGGACTCCAAACAACATCTGTGCCGACTTTGTGCCCAAAAGAGGATAGCAGAGCCAGGAGCTTCAGCACTTAGACATCCATCTGGATTCATATGACACTATCAGCAGCAAAGCCAAATCACTTGAAGAAGAGTCTTTTCTCTCGTTATGTATTTTTTTTAAAGTTCAGTAGTACCTTAAAGACTAATAACATTTGTGAGTTGTGGCTCACTTCCTTTCTTTGCCTCAAAAACTCTCAGAAGCCAACAAGGTAACAGTGGCTTAGAATCATCTTTTCAGTGCTCATATATACTTCAAATGGTTCAACTATCAGAACACTATTATCTATCTGATTTTATTATAGTGAACTGTTTAAAAAACTGTTTCCATTAAATATATACATAAATAAATTAAATGTTCAACATTTACTACTGAATTAAATCCAGGTGGTCAGCCGTGTTGGTCTGAACCAGTAGAACAAATTTAGAGTCCAGTGGCATTTTTAAGACCAACAAAGTTTTATTCAAGGTACGAGCTTTTGTGTGCATGCACACTTTTCCAGATACTTTTTCCTGGCTCTGCTATTTGAAAAAGTATGCGTGCACATGAAAGTTCATACCTTGAATAAAACTCTGTTGGTCTTAAAGGTGCCACTGGACCCTAAATTTGTTCTACTGAATTAGAAGTTCAACATATACTTCTGAAATGTGTGAAATGGTACCTCGTGTCTTGCCCATTGTTCTTTAATGTACATGGACCTATACACACATGCAGTAGAGACAGGATAAATCCACCCAATCACTATGAGGATTAACTCTTGATGACACAGAGAAGGAGCAATCATTACTGAAAAATGAGATCTAACAATCTATGCTGGGACATTACTAAAAGGCAAAAACAGGGACAAAGTAAAAAGAACAGTGATTTCCCCCCCTCATGAAAAAGGAAAGAAAGATTTATTCTGATTACTCAGAATAATTGAAGACTATGTTATTTCTCTTAACCCTGAGTGACACATTGAACTTGCACTTTGGACAGAGATGTTCAATGACAATAAAAAGGCATACAATAAACTAAGAAACTGTGAACACCAGTAACAAAAGTTGGCTCACAAGAACATATGAAAACAAAATGACATAAAAAGGGCATATCCATGCATCTCCGGAGGTAAGACTGCCAACAAAGTTAGCTGTTTATTACCTCTGTGTTGTTGATTGGTGGCCTGGCTGTCAGTTACAGGGATGGCCATGAAGTGGCTCACAAACTAAAGTTCATGTGAGTGACCCACTGAACTTGCACTTTGGACAGAGATGTTCAATGACAGTAAAAAGGCATACAATAAACTAATAAATTGTGAACACCAGTAACAAAAGTAGGCAAAATGAAATAGCTCACAAGAACATATGAAAACAAAATGACATAAAAAGGGCATATCCATGCATCTCCGGAGGTAGGACTGCCAATAAAGTTAGCTGTTTATTACCTCTGTGTTGCTGATTGGTGGCCTGGCTGTCAGTTATAGGGATGGGCATGAAGTGGCTCACAAACTAAAGTTCATGATAGGTTAACCATCACAAACTTTCTGTGAACTTTCAAGCAGTATATGGGTGTTCGTGGTGGTTTGTGAATGGGTACTTTCCAGACAGATGTCTCCACTCAATCTAAATGTTTACCAAACTTCAAAGCAATGGGAGTGATATAGAGGAGCATCCATTCCCTGAAACGTTGATGTCTCTGGCTTGCACAGGATCTCATGTCAGTTTGTGGTTCGTGAATCGGACATGCCATGAACCAAACTGCATTTTCCTGGTTCATGCCCATCCCTAGTCAGTTACTAAACAGCTGCAGCTTATTTCTCTATCCCAACTGCCTGCTGCTTGTGATCGACAGCCAAATTCCACCTTTCAGAAGTTCAAACCAATTACTTCCAAATAGTGAATTAAAATATTGAGGGCTGTCTATCATAAATCAGGGGGTTGTTCTACTGATTCACAAATCAAACCAGTTTGTTTGGATTTTAAAAGTTCATGTCAGTTTGTGATTCGTGAACCGGACATGCCATGAACCATGAACCAAACTGCATTTTCCTGGTTCATGCCCATCCCTAGTCAGTTACGAAACAGCTGCAGCTTATTTCTCCATCTCAACTGCCTGCTGCTTGTGATGGACAGCCAAATCCCACCTTTCAGAAGCTCGAACCAATTACTTCCAAATAGTGAATTAAAATATTGAGGGGGAGGTGTTTTGCAGTTTAACTGCCAGCTGACAGAGTTGGGGGTTGTTGATGGGAGAAAGGTTGGGAGTAGTGGTGTGCATGGGAAAAAATATTCAGTATTTTTCAGGTTCAAGTAGACCAAACCCAAAAAATATTTGTAAAAGCTGATATTCTTGAATCCTGGTATCAGTATGATACTGGGGTTCAGGAGATATTCAGCATTTGGCTTGCTAGTAGAGCATGTCAGTTTCACTCCCCCTCCACTTCCAAGTGGCACAATCTGTGGTGTGATCTCTCCATTGTATACAGTAGGACAGCTGGGGAAGCAAAGGGAAGGCATTTAAAGATGCCTCCCCTTCTCTCTCTTCACTTCCCCAGGCGGCCCGCCATGGAAGGCGAAGCAAAGACCGACTGGGGAGGCATCTTTAAATGTCTCTGCTTCCCTTCCCAGCCAGCCTCCCTAGCTGGACCCAGAAGGAAGGGGAGGTGCACCAGCTTTCGGCATGCCTGATTAATGCCGAATAAGCATTATTCAGGTTTTGCTTTGGTTCGCCTGAATTAAATGCACATCCCTAGTTAGGAGGTCTGCTAGGTAGGAAGGGAGTCCATTCGGGACTTTAAGTATTTTGAAGAGATTTAGGATTTGAGGGCTGCTCCTATCAAAACCAGCAAAAAGTTAAAAGCCTTTTGGTTCCATATCATAAATGCAAATCAGTCAAATGAGAAAACTGCTTTGGAATGTTATGCTTTTCAGCTGTCCAGTAATTTTGTTACATAAATATTGAGAGGGCTGGAGAAAAGGAAAACAACGAAACAACCAGGCCTTGGTTCCTGCCGGAGCGCACCAGAGCACAGCTCCGCCAGTCAGGAGCCCAGGGGGTGGGCACATAAGCCCCGCCCCCTGCTCCCACCAGCCATCAGTTGGGCAACCGTGGGGGGGGGCGAAATGTTCCCCACCTCCCTGAGCCCCGTGGTGATGGCCTTGCACTCGTAGGGGCAAATTCCACCTCTCGCGTGAGAGGTCATTCTGGCTCCTCCAGCTGTCCTTAGGGGCTCTTTAAAAAGTTATGGCCACCGCCGCTTTTGGCGGCAGCTGCAACCCCCACGGGGGGGGGGACTGCTGAGCTGCCCTCCCCGCCTTTTTCAGAGCGCCAGGCCTGAAAAACAATCTGCAGAGCTGCCCCCTGCCCTCCCCTCCTTTTTCAGGCTTCGCGCTAGAACACCAGGCCTGAAAAAGGGCCAGCGGAATGTCAATTTTGGCCCCATTATATCCTATGGGCCATTGAAGTAAATGACAAAAACATAGGGTATATTCTGGAAGCTGGAGGGGAGGTAATTTGAGGGAGAGGCTCCAAACTCGCAGGGTAGCTGCTGGAGCCTCTCCCCAAGATACCCG
>NW_015173755.1:100577-135241 GCF_001447785.1 Gekko japonicus
ACATAGTGTTCCTGCCAGGGAAGCTGGGGACCCTGCCCATGAGTCTCCATTTCATCCTCACAACAACCTTGTGGGGTAGGTTAGGTAGAGAAGGGGAGATTTGGCCTGGGGTCACTCAGCCAGCAGAGTGAGAATACAAACCTGGGTCTCCCCACATCAATCTGCAATTCTGACCACTGTGCAGTGCTGCCTCTATTGATCTGTAGTGTTCCAGAGGTGTTGTAATGTAATACTCAGTTTCTCAAACGAGTGTATGCCTGTCTGTTGGTCCACTTAGGAGTCTTGATCCTGGTTGTGTGATGGGCTAGTTGTGGCAAATGGTAGGGAAGCTCACTATTTCTGTATACAGTTGTAGGGGCTTTATTGCAATGTGGTATGGCTCCTGCAGCTCTTTTTCTATGAAATGACCCCTGGAAACAACCAAGCCATGCATACCACTGAAATAAACTGTTTTCATCAAGCCTACTGTATGGCTCCTTCAAGTCCCAGCTGACTTACGGCAACCTCGTAGGTTTTCAAGGCAAGAGACGTTCAGAGGTGGTTGCCATTGACTGCCTCTGCCCTAGACTTCCTTGGCAATCTCCCATCAAAATACTAATCAGGGTGCACCATGCTTAGCTTAGAAGATCTGACAAGATCTTGAATTTTCTGACTTTTAAATAGTGTAGCAAAGTCAAAGTTAAATCTTCTGCACTGAAAATGGAGTAGTATGGTATGAATATGAAAGATACTTTTGTGGTTAAACATTGTGCATACTCTTTACTAGATCCTGGTTAGTTCATGTTCTTACATGTTTTTATATTTCTAAGCTCCTTCTCCTTGACTACATTCAAGAGATACAGTACAGCCTCTCCTTTTACTGTACTCTTGCACATTTTTTTTTAAAAAGGATGCTCTGGTAAGAGCAAAACTTCAAACAGTTTTCAGAATGACAATACACTTTCAAATTCAGATGAGGTAGCTGTGTTTGTGTGCAGCAGCAAAAAGAAAAAAGAAAATAATTCTTAAGGTGCCTAAAGACTGACAGATATACTGAAGTTGAAGCTTTTGTGTATGTAAAAGCTTCTTTGGTTAATTGGTTAATATTTAGGGTGCCACAGAACACTTTAATATATTTTCAAAAAACAGTACCACTTTATAAAAACCATCATTGGACCCTGCCGAATTGGCTAGCTACTGACCGGTTTCCAACTCGCCCCATTTGGGCAAGTTACTTGAGAGGGCTGTGGCAGCCCAGTTACAGAGCTTTTTGGATGATGCTTCCATCCTAGACCCCTTCCAGTCTGGCTTCCATCCAGGACATGGGACGGAGACAGCACTAGTCACACTCATGGAGGACCTTTGGAGGCATCTGGATCAAGGTGGATTGGCGGTGCTGTTGCTGTCGGATCTGTCAGCAGTGTTCGACACAGTTGACCATCAGCTACTGATCTACCGCCTCGCTAACAGGGGCTTGCCTTACAATGGCTCGCATCCTTTCTTCAGGGTCGGGGAGAAAGGGTGGCACTAGGGAAACAGCCGTCTTGAAGGCATCCACTGATTTGTGGAGTGCCCCAAGGGGCAGTACTTTCCCCGATGTTATTTAACATCTACATGCACCCCGTTGCCCAGATTGCCTGAAGAAGAAGAAGAAGAAGAAGAAGAAGAAGAAGAAGAAGAAGAAGAAGAAGAAGAAGAAGAAGAAGAAGAAGAAGAAGAAGAAGAAGAGGATGGATTTATACCCCGCCCTTCACTTGGAGTCTCAGAGTCCTTCACTTGGAGTCTCAGGAACAGCTGTGCCAGAGCTTGTGGCTGACCCAAGGTCACATCAGCAGCTGTAAGTGGAGGAGTGGGGAATGAAACCCGGTTCTCTCAGATTAGAGTCCGCACACTTAACCACTACACCAAACTGGCTCTCTCTGAAGGCATGAGCTTCACTGTCACTAGTACGCATATGACACCCAGCTCTATCTGTTGTTGGGCGGCCAGTCTGACTCTAATCCGGAAGACCTGGACTGGGTGTGGCAAGCTGTGGCTGGATGGCTTAGATTGAGTCAATTGAAATTGAATCCAACGAAGACGGAGGTCCTGTGTCTGAGTTGGGGCGGTCCAGGGGTAGGGATCCCACTCCCAACCTTTGATGGGGCACAGCTGGTGTCAGCGCCAGAAGTTAGGAATTTGGGAGTGCTTTTGAATGCTTCCTTAACTATGGAGGCCCAAGTAGCAGCCACTGCCAGGTCAGCTTTTCATCATCTTCGGCTGATTAGGCAGTTGGTTCCCTTCCTCGAATGCAATGACTTGGCAACAGTGATCCATGTGATGGTTACCTTGAGACTGGACTACTGTAACTCTCTCTACATGGGGCTGCCCTTGTCTCAAATCTGGAAGTTGCAGCTAGTGCAGAATGTGGCAGCCAGGATGTTGATGGGTATCTCTATGTGGGAGCACATCCAGCCTGTACTGAAGGCACTGCACTGGCTTCTGAGAGCATAAGAGATTCATTTCAAGGTGCTGGTTTTAACCTTTAAAGCTCTATATGATCAGGGTCCAGCATACCTGAGGGACCACCTTTCCCTATGTTTCCAAGAGAGCACTGCATTCAGGGACACAAAATCAGTTGGCCCTTACAGGCCCTAAGGATGCCAGGCTGGTGACAACCAGGGCCAGGGCCTTCTTGGTGACGGCTCCATCCTGTTGAAATGAGCTCCTGGAACAGATCAGGGCCTCGTGAGACCTTTTACAGTTCTGCAGAGCCTACAAAATGGAGCTCTTCCACCAGGCATTTGACTAAGGAGCCGCATTATACACCAAGAAGTGTCCCTATGCCCTGGCGTTATCATCTTTACCTTTACCTCCAGCCTGTGCCCTGACTTACCATCATTGTCTCTAGCCTGAGGTCGCCACATAGTAAGTGAGTGAACTGAGCTGGTATGAAAGTTATAGGAATCATACGGTCACCTAAGTCATATTAGAAATAATTTTTGCTCTTGTTTTATCAGATAATGTTCCAGCATTTTTGTTGTGTAGTGGGTTCGACGCATTGAAGAATCAGGAAACAGCGTGATTATCGGCTCACAGTTTACTGGTACACAACAGAACAGAGAATACCGGCCAGATGGCCAACTACATACAGTCCCCGTGGACCATCCCCAGGTCCCATTGGTGTGTTTAAACTTCCCACCAAAGTCCCTATTGGTGACCACTTGAGGTTTCAGGATCCTAGTTCCTATTGTCTCTTGAGAGTCAAGCTCTGGTGAACGTCACTGTCGCCTAGTGGCGGTTAGGGGACATAACAGTTTTAACTGTGTTTTGATTGTTATTTATATTATATGTTTATATAGGTTTTAATTGTATTTATGAAGTGTTGTGTAAGCTGCCCTGAGCCTGCCTTTGCAGGGAGGGTGGGGTATAAATTGAATCAATCAATCAATAATTTCATCAGAGTCTTCAAAATTTCTCTACCTTCTCCCAAATTAACCATCCCCCATCGCTTTTTGATCTAACTGAATTTGGTTGGAATTCCTTGTAACATCTTTACAGACTGACAAATGTATGAGAGCAATTATTCTTGATTTGCATATTTGTAGACGTTCCTCAGGATTGGCTTCTCATCACCTTGGTAAGGCATTTTTCTTAGTAATATTTAGCTTTGGTAAAATCTCAATATATTTGGCATGTATTCATTTATTGAAACTTTAAACAAATAAAGCATACAAAAATCTAAAGCACTAAAATGAACATTATTTTAAAAGCTGTTCAAAATAATGATAGATAAAGAATGTACTACATTTTCCTCAAAATGATAACCCCATTTATTATGCCGAGTAGATTTTCACACATTTTAATGAAAAAACAGATATAAATGAATGCTGGCTTTAGAGGTCTATCCTTTTGGCTGCTCTGTTTCATAGCCATTGCACCTGTGCTGATCCAAACCTCCAGTCTAATTAGGTTGCATTAATAAGATTAAACATGCAAAGTATTACTGGCATAGATCAATCAGTTTAATCTAACAAGGGTGTGAAAGTGTTTGAGGAAATAATGGATGATAGGCTGTTGTTTGGACGCTGTGTTTTCAATGTACTAAATAACTATGGTCCTAATTCTGTCCACTTGGATTATTCTTGAACAGATTACACTTGTGGTTAGTAGCAGGGCAATTTTATTTGGACTGACTGGATGGATGACTTTTATGTTCAGGATCTGACTGAGAGCCATATTGGAAATGTGACCCATCTATATAATAATACTGAACTGGCCCTGTGCGTGTGGATATCTAAATCCGCGCTCCGGGGCCACCTGGGGGGCAGGGAGAGGTTTGTGCACACGTGGGGCGGTCCCCACGTGTGCACAAAAACCAAAAAACCCAAAAAATATTGGGGGGGATATTTAAATCCCCCCAAAACTGACAGAGCGTTTCCTGCGCATGCACATGAAATGCTCTGCCGCCAACGTCGCCACCGCCGCCGCCTCGGAGCCGGCCGAGCCGAGGGCGGCCGAGGGTGGGCAAGGGGGGGAACAGCCGGCCTCGCTGCCGGCCTCACTTGGGAGGGGGGAAGCAGCCAGCCTTGCCGCCGCCGCCTCGAAGCCAGCCGGCCGGGGCGAGGGCGGGTGGGGGGGAGCAGCCGGCCTCGCTGCCAGCCTCGCTTGGGAGGGGGGGAAGCAGCCGGCCTTGCCGCCACCTCAGAGCCAGCCAGCCGGGGCGGGGGATCAGCCGGCCTTGCTTGGGAGGGGGGAGCAGCCGGGCTCGCCGCCGCCTCGGAGCCAGCCAGCCATCCAGGGCGAGGGCGGAGAGCTTACCTGCTCCTGCTGGTTCCTCCTCCGTCAGCTCAGTTTGAAGCTCCCCCGCCCCCCCCCACGAGTTTCGCGGGTCTTCTTTCTTGTTCTATATAAAAGGCAAAAATGATGCTGGAATGTTTCATCTTTCTAAAAATTTTATCTCTAGCTAGGGAAAAAACCAAACTTGAATTTCTTTTTATCATATTTTCCTCCCTTCTGGGGACCCAAAGCAGCTTACAACAGTGCTCTGCCCCCCTCCTGTACTTTATCCTCATAACAACAGCTCCATGAGTTAGGTTAGGCTGGGAGAGAGAGGGTCTAAGGCCTAAGGTCACCCAGCAAACTTTATGACAGAGTGGAAATTTGAACCTTGTTCACCAAGAGTCTAGTTAACACTCCAAACACTACTACTGTATCTATCTGGATAAAGTGAAATTCTAGCAATTGACTTTAGTGAATATCAAAGTAAAATCAATCATTTTCCAGTAATTGAGGCAGAAAGCCATTTGATACAACTGATTACCATAGTGAGAGTCTATGTTGAGGGTAAAGAGGGTATTATATGAAAAACTGCAAAGAAAACAAGCTGGCAAGTAGGTCATAAGAGGATTTAAAAAAAATAAATGCAGTGGCCAAAAGGACTACTGATGACTTCTGTTGAGCATATGGTAGAATTAGACTCTGAAGATGACAGCATGGGTTACTGATTTAGCAGCTTGAATATTGTTGACACATCATAATTTTTACATATATTTTGTAATTTTTTGGGGAAAACACACTAAAATATTTGTAAACAAGCAGACGTTAAGTCTTTGGTATTAAAATATGTTACGCTTTTTCTGTGTACAGCCCTAAACATTCTAATTTCCAAATCTACTTTTTATGAAACTGCCATTTGAATGTATATTGAAAAAGGGACTAACTGTTAAAAACACAGAAGAAATATAAGTCAGCTTAAGTATGTTTAATTCTCAGTACTGTCTATTGAACAGGTTAACCTATCTTTCTTTTTAAAATTTTTTTGATTAATTTGACTAAATTGTGCCCCAGGTTCAATTGGGGCAAAACTGTACATTACAAATAGCATGCCAGCTGCCTTATCTAGACTAGTTTCATGACAGGATGGATTTTCAAAGTAAATTCATATAAATAATTATTATTTGGCATAGTCATGAAACACAAGATTTCCTGGTCTTTGATGGTGATCATTTGTCCATCTACAACTGTCAAGAAATTAAAGAAGTTACAGATAGGCTCATGCAACAACTGCTGTCCGTAGGTGCAGAAAATATGGATATGGAAATTTCCAATGAGGTCAATATTAATATTCCAGCGCTATTTTACTTGATTCAGTAGGCAGTCACCACCCTGTAGACAATGTGGCCCTAGTCAGGTTAATTGGTTGGTTAGAACCACTATGTAAACCGCCCAGAGACCTTTCGAGTTCAGAGTGGTATATAAGCCGAAGGTATAAATAAACAAACAAACAAACAAACAAACAAACAAACAGAATTACACCCTTATAAATCCATTGAAATCCCTAAAACAGCTATTCAAGTGTGGCTTTTTACTGTAATGGTAAATATTTTTAACCACAGGAATGAAACTATGTAGCAATCAAATAAGATAAATTTAAATCTTCTTGAAAATCCCAATTATTTTGTCTTAGTTTTCAGTCTGTTTTTCACCGGAGAGTTTTTTAGTCCTAAAGAAGAAACCGAATCATCATCTGGAGCACTCTGAGCTTCTGATAAACAACAAACTGTCCAGTTGAAGACTTGTTTGTAAAAAATTAGGGGTAGCCATGGCCCTTTTATTTCACGAAGCAGAGGGCTTTGATGTTGTGGGGTATGATTTTGCTTGACTTGAAACATAATTGGTGTTTAATCTCTCTCCTGTTGCAGCTACATTTCACTCTACTGAAGCAGTGATCATAGGGAATATTTAGCACTCACAGTCACACCCTGTAGTTTCACATTAGACACACATTGCTCACTGATAAAAACACTGATCAAAGTCATGGCCAAAAAAAAGAGAGAGAGAGAGAGAGACTTTCAGAATAGCCCTCCTTGTTCTGAAATTCTGGTATGTAGCTTTAAAGTGCAACTCTGCTATAGCAAAGAGGATAAATGCAGCAAATCTTTGTGTCATATATTTTCGCTTTGGGTTTGTTCTGAGCAGGGCTTTTTCTTTTGAAAAAGAGGTGCCAGAACTCTCAAGAGGGAAATCTGTATACTGAAAACTGATTTTAAACATTTTAAAAAGAATTTTCTTGAAGAGGTTCTGGAACCATTCCCCCAGAAAAACAACAACAGACTATCTCTGCAGGGTTGGGTTTTTGGGTTTTTTTTTGGGGGGGGGGCGTATTTTTGTGTGTTTGCATGTGTGTATGGGCGTGTGAGCCTGGAAGACATGGTAACTTCTGGCAACCCTTTGTGCAGCTAGGAAATTTCAGAGAGGTGGCTTGATATTACCTGCCTCTGCATCCTGGCCCTGGTATTCCTTGGAGGTCACCCTTCCAAGTACTTGCCAGCACCAGCCCTGCTTCGTTTCCAAGATCTGATGAGACTGGGCTGGCCTGGGCTATCGAGGTCAGGGCTCTTTGCAGAGTTGTTGTTGTGAGAAAATGGAAGAGGGAAAATGATGTTCTAAGCTGCTTTGAGTCCCAACTGAGGATAAAAATGGGATATAAACGAATAAATGCAAATGCATCATTTAAGAGTGATTCAATTTCTCTACAGCTCGATGTATAGCTTCTTTTCCCTCTTGATGTATGTGCTGAAATAGTTGTATGATTGTTTCCCCATCTAATCAGTTCCTGAGATCTATTGTATTGTAGTAGCTAGAGTATTGGATTAGGATTTAGAAGACCCAGGTTCAAATGCCCACAGTGCTGTGAAACTTATTGGATGACCCCTGGACCAGTATCTCAGCCTAATAGACCTCATGAGGGTTTTGTGAAGATAAAATGAAGCAGAGGAAAACCATATATGTCTCCCTGAGCTCCTTGAAGGAGAGGAAGGATAACAGTGTTCTGAGTAAATATACTGTGCTACCATAATATTTTAGAACATGGATCAAGGGGAGGGGATGCATTAGAAGGTGCCTACATAGTATAAATTTAATCTTTTTAATACAACTGGTCCTGGTCCTCAGACTAAATATTAAATCTTCATCAGTCAGGATTCCTATGACCTGTTCCTTCTCACTTCTTTCTCCAAAACCTTCATGGCTACCTGTAGAGTAGCCAGCCTGTACAGGCTTACCAGTCTTCTTCCACAATGCCAACAGACACCAATACCAGGACTGCTGGCAAGAGACAAGAGTGACTCATGTAGGCTTCTTCGTTGTCCATGTAGGCAACACAGTATCTTTTAATTCTCAATACAGTTTGAATGACAAGCCTTAATGCTTCATAAATAAGGATGGCAGTTGGATCTACTTATTCACCTAATCTTTAGCCTTTAGAACATAAGAACATAAGAGAAGCCAATGCTGGATCAGGCCAATGGCCCATCTAGTCCAACACTCTGTCACACAGTGGCCAAAAATACCAGGCGCCATCAGGAGGTCCACCAGTGGGGCCAGGACACTAGACGCCCTCCCACTGTTGCCACCGCCAGCACCAAGAATACAGTGCATCATTTGCCCCAGAGTCCCTATCTATACATTGTGGCTAATAGCCACCAATGGACCACTTCTCCATATGCTTATCTAATTCCCTTTTGAAGCCGTCCATGATTGTAGCCACCACCACCTCCTGTGACAGTGCATTCCAGGTGTTAATTACTCTTTGGGTGAAGAAGTACTTCCTTTTATCCATTCTAATCTGACTGCTCAGCAATTTCATGGAGTGCCCATGAGTTCTTGTATTGTGAGAGAGGGAGAAAAGTATTTCTTTCTTTACCTGCTCTATCCCATGCATAATCTTATAAACTTCGATCATATCACCCCTCAGCCATTGTTTCTCCAAGGTAAAGAGCCCCAAGTGTTTTAACCTTTCTTTTTTTAATATATCTTTTATTCATTTTTGAAAGGAGAAGAAAAAGAAAGAAAGGAAATAAATAAAGGAGAGCATCGTACATTTTCACAATATCTGTTAGGACAACTCATACATAACATAGTTCCTAGGATTTTACCTTCTCAAAAACTAACTACTTAGCAACACTAAAGAAATATCAGAATGTATGTTTCCTTTTATCTATACATTCTAGTCTCTATATGATCTACAATAATTTCTACTGTACACGTTATATTAATCAGATTACATGTCTTCATGCCTGGTATCTTTAACTAAAAATAGTACAAAGAGAAGGAGAAAAGGTGAGTTTAAATTTATACTTCCAGTTAAAAAATCTTAAGAAATTTCAAATTAAAACGTACATACTTCTTCTAACATCCACCATATGCTTAATACTAAGTTTGGCTATAATAAATATTAATATGTTGCTCATGAGTCAACAACTTCACAAAAACTGACTACTTAGCAACTAACAAAATAACATATTTTTGCTTTCTTTTATCTATATGTTCTAATCTCTATACATTCTACAGTCATTTCTACTGCACCTATTCTATCAAACAAGTTGCATGTCTTCTTTCCTAGTATCTTTAGGTAAAAATAAAGAGACAGAGAAAACAGGAAAGGATCAAAATATTTCCTTATTTGTCGTATTTCCTAAATTTTCAAAAAGGCCTTTTATGAATTTCTAAGCACATATATATCCAATATAGCCACTCTTGCTATATTTAAACTTATACTTCCATCTGATTAAATTTTGAGAAATTTCAAATTAAACAAACTTATAGATTTCTGTCTAGGTTCTTAAAGTCTTACTTGTATTTTACTTCTAGCAAGTCTAACATCAACCATATGCTTAATACAATCATTAACCTTCTATTTTAAATTTAGGTTAAGTTATTATGCATATTAATAAATTCCTCGTGAGTTGGTAACATTTACAAATTGGACATTTTAACTATAATATTGTCCCAGCTCCGGGGTCCCGGGATGTAACCCACACCCCCCAGGGACCCCAACAACCACCAACTCACCCTTCCTGTATTTCCATGACATTTTGTGCTTTCAGGCCAACAAATGTTTTTTGTGTGTGACCAACTCACCCAGGAGACCCACAGACCAGGTACACCTCGCAGCGCTGGACCCTGTCAGCACCGCCGGGGCACAATGGCCTGGGCTAGTCCGACCGCGGAGCGAAGAGTCTCGAGGAGTAGCAGGAGAGGCCGAAAGCACCCAGGAGAAGCTGACGGTGAACACACGAATGCACGAGACCCTGCACGCTGGTGCTGGCAGCGTGCCCCCAGGCTGACAGGACTGCCGCCGGCATAGTTCAGACCACACCCAGGCTGTAGGGACGGCGTCGGAGCTTATCATAGGGGCGGGGCTGGGAGGAATCACAGGGAGGCGGGACCGGGAGATGGTGCTGGGAGAGGGAGCTGGGCATAAAGGAGAGGAAAGCGAAGGGGCCAGGGAGGAAGGACGCGCTTGGAACTACCTGACGCTGGCAGAGAGAGGAGTCCAGGAAGGGTGCTGAAAAGCTGGGGAGCCAATGCACGGAGGTAGAGGGACTTACAGAGTGCCGTCAAACTCCATCCCCTACCCATCCGATGCCCCAATGCTCCCCCTCTTCTTTAACAGGCCTCAACTTCCAGAGCCGTCGGACACCATGGCCACGGGAGGTTCTGCGCCCGGAGCCAAGGGCGAGCCTGACAAATATTTAATCTTTTTCTTCTTTCTTAGTACTCTTTTTTTTAAGGATTAGCAAACTCCTGTGTCTTTCCTCTTTATATAGTAAGGAAAGTTGTTTTATTTCATCCCATCTTTATTTAAGTTTTAGTACAAATTCCAGTATTCCTGGTTTGTTTTGGAGAAGGAGAGTCTTCTCTTTTGCTGTCTCTGCAGTTGGAAAATCAGCCACACTTTTATTGATGATGTTTGGTTGTCCTGTAATACTTCTTATCTTCTCATTTGGTACAGAAGCTAATTGATTGAATAGAAGTTCTTAATTGAACTTCCATAGCATTCGTTGTTGTGGCTCTTCCTGTTCAGCTACCGTTTCCTCTTGCTCCTTATCATAAAAACTGTGAAAGGTTTCTTGGATTGCTTCTTTAATCGCCCATTGAATTGTTTTTATAAGATCATCTTTTTGTTCCCTAGAAAGTTGTAGTTCTTGCGTAACATCAAAGCCATCTCCGTACTCTGTCTCGTTACATATACTTTGTAAAGCCATCTTCTTTTAATGGTATCGTATTTTAGTTATATCCAGTACAGAGAATAGTCTTTAAGCTTAGATTCCATTCAGCCTCATCACTGTGCCCAAACATAGGCTCAATAGTCAAATTAAGACTACACAATCTCCTACTTCCTTTTTAAATCTCTTACGATGCAAAGAAGGAAATTTTACTTTAAGTTCCAGGCAATAGATTCATCCACTTAAGTTTCCCAGTAAAGAAAAATAAAATGTTTGGTTGTCAAAGTTTAACTCCTTTTACCCCCAAGGATTTTTTTAAAAAATCTTTGCTTCCCAATCTTGTCTCTGCAGCTTATGGGGGGGGGGATTCCACTGCTCTGTCCTTTCTCATTCAAGAGATTTAAGGGGGGTTTCAAAGTTATTAATCATAGACTCTTGTTGTGTATTCAGTTACTCACAGGATAGCTGATATCTTCTTGAATATTATGTTGAGAATCACAGCTCTCTTGTTTGGATGTAAACAGCTTCACAATCATGGCTCCATGACTGTGCACCTTCGTGGTTCAGCTTCAGGATGACCGTAGGCTGCCAACTGCTCACTGCCATTCGCAGGGCACTGGGTAAAGTCCCCTGCAGCTGACCCTCCCTCCGAGAGAGTCGGTGGGACTTCAGGACCCCAGAAAATCCCCTAGAAAAACCACGAAGAGTTGGCGTCTCTCGGGAGCTCCCCGAGAAGACGTCCACTCTGCTGCTCCGCAACCCAGAAGTTTCAAGCTTGTTCTTGATGCCCTGCTCATTGGTTGGATGCTGGACTGGATGGACCACTGTTCTGTATGATCCAACAGCGCTCTTCTTATATGGAAAACTGCAGCTTGCATTTAACCCAATAGATCAGAATATCTGTATACAATCAATCAATCTAATTTATTGCGGCAGGAGTCAGTAAAACAGTACAATTCTGATATAAAAGGGATTAAAACAGTAATAACGGGAATAATATAAAAATATTAACAGGAGAGAGTTAATAACATTAGTAAAGTAAAATAGTGTTAATAAAAGAATCATACAATTTTTTCAGCAAAAATAAGTTTATGTTTCCTAATAGCTAAGCAACAAAATTTTGCCACAGCGTAAGTCACTGAGCTCTGAACGTCTTCTAAGAGGAATTTACGAAGGACTTCTGGCCTAAAGTCAAGATAAGACTGCAAAGGGCTAAATCTAGACAGAAAGGGTAGTATAAGATGGTCTCGTTCCTCCTGATAGAATCTGCAGAACAGGAGGACATGAGTAATTGATTCCACCATATTAGCCATGCATGGGCATATACGTTCATGCATTGGGACTCGAGTGTACCTTGCAGTACAGCGGAAGGGAGTGCCTCAAAGCGGGCTCTGGAAAAGGCCCATCTATAGGGTTCATAGGTAATGTTAACTAAATAAGGGGCAACGGTAAAATGTGGCCAAGATTTTACGTTTCTGTAGTTCTCGGGTAGCAAAGCTTCTTCATTTTGTGATTCAATATCACGAAGCCTCTGCACGACAGCTGTTCTTGTCTTGTAATATCTGTATACCAACATTCCACACAAAGATGGATTACAAGCCATAAGGAACATGATTTCTGACAACAACTTAGCTGACTTTGCCACCAAACTGTGCCATTTTGTTCTCACCCATAACCACTTCAGATTTGGTGATGACCTGTTCCTCCAGGTCAATGGTACAGCCATGAGCGCCCACATGGCCCCACAATATGCTAACATCTTTATGGCTGACTTGGAACAACACTTCCTAAACTTCCACCCACTCATACCTCTCTTATACTTGCATTACATTGATGACATTTTTATTGTGTGGAAACACGGTAAAGAAGCCCTGGACACATTCCACCAGGCATTCAATTTTTACCCCACCATCAACCTGACAATGAGCCAATCCGTGCAAGAAATACATTTTCTGGACACTACTGTAAAAGTACACAATGGTTGCATAGACACCTACATAGGAAACCTACTGACAGACAAACATACCTACATGTCTCCAGCTACCATCTTAAACATACCAAACAATCCATTGTATAGAGTCAGGCTTTACACTACAGCCACATCTGATCCAATCCTACAAAGATTCTCACCTGAGGGATCTACAAGACACCTATTTGGAACTAAAGTATCCACTGATGAACTCAGGAAACAGATCAACAAAGCCAGAATGATACCCAGAGAAAATCTGTTAGAAGACAGACCCAAAAGAGACAATAATAGAACACCACTAGTGGTCACATACAGCTCTCAGCTCAAAACAGTTCAGCGCATCAACAACTTACAACCTCTATTGGATAATGACAATTCTCTTTCACAAGTATGGGGGGGGGCAAACCTTTTCTTGTGCACAGACAGCCCCCCTGTCTCAAACAACTCCTCACCCACAATAACACAACATCTAATTTTAACATGGACACTGGGGCCAGAGCTTGTAATAAATCCAGATGTCAATTTTGCTGCCAGACACACCCAGACAACACAATCACTGGACCTAACAACATCAACTACACCATCAGAGGCTCATTCACCTGTTCATCTTCTAACATTGTATATTCCATCAAATGTCAACAATGTCCTTCGATTCTCTATATACAACAAACAGGACAAATCATACACCAGATGTTAATGGACAAAAATCTGACATCAGGAACCACAAGATTGAGAAACCTGCAGGAGAACACTTCAACCTTCCAGGACATTCAGTGGGTGACCTCAAAGCAGCTGTTTTATTACAAAGGAACTTCAGGAACAGAATGGAAAGGGAAATTGCTGAATTACAAGTTAATACAACACTTGGAACAAAAATTTTCCCAGGACTCAACAGGGATATTGGTTTCTTATCTCAATACTTATGCAAACTAATTCAGTTCTCACACATATCCTCTGAACAAGAAGGACTATAAATTCTCTGTATTTTAGTGTATTTCTTTTTCAGAATAGTAGATTAGAATACTGGATGTAGTGCAAGGAATATTGGGATGTTTTGCTGACACGACTCTGCATCCACCTCAAAAAGTGCTGTTAAGTGATCTCCACGCCTGGGAGGAAAGAATAGAGATTCTCCTTTGCTTTCCACAATTAGAAAAGACACCTTTAGACATTTATGTGGTATTTTGACATATTTATTGTTTTACAACTGTTGACCTTATAACCTTAGCTTGCTATTTAGTTCTGACTTTGCATACCTTAAACATCATCATGTTACATGTTAATTTGCTGTTAAGTCCCTGTCTATAACTTTGAATCTTACCTACCATTCCAATGTATTTGAAAAATTGTGCTTTGCACATAGGGTTGCCAAATCCTCTAACCCCTCTCAGCGGGGGAGCGTCGCCGCGGTCCGGGAGTCGCTTGGACGTGCACGCGCATGCTAGAGACACTAAACTCACATGGGACCTCCAACTGACTCTCCTCTACCTGCCCTCCAAGTTTGGTTAGGATTTGATTTACGGGGTCTGAGTAATGGACCCCCAAAGAAGGTGCCCCAGGAAAGTGCTTTTGGGGAAAATAAGGTATAAGTTAAGGAGTATGTAGAATGGATCCTGTGCAAACAAGAGACACCAAACTCAACAACAATGTCTGGCTGACTCTTCTACCATCCCTCGACTTTGGTGACAATTGGATTTATGGGGTCAAAATTACGTTCCCCCAAAGAATGTGCCCCCACCCTCCATTGTTTCCAATGGACTAAGGTCAAACCACAGAATCAGTAGAAACTGAAGGTGGGGGGCATTTTTACAAGTCCAGTAGAACCAGTGTCATGTGCCCAGCAGAACAATTGCCACTGTGGCACTGCAAACCAAGTGGGACTAAGGACAAGCCAGGAAAGTGCTTTTTGGGGAAATATCAGGTACGGGTTCAAAAGTGTATAGAATGTACTCCCTGCAAACTACACACTCTAAAAGTGCATGGAACCTAATTTTGCCATGAACTCCTCTACAGTCCAAGTTGGGGGTGGATTGCATTTCTGGGGTCTCAGTTACAGACCTCCAAAAAGCTCTCCCTAGTGCTCTCTCTGGAAAAGATAGCTGCAGTTACAGGAGTCTATGGACCAGCTCAGGAAAGAGCTAGTGACACCAAACTCAAAGGGAAACTTCACCTGGGCAGTCCACCCCCCAGCCAGACACTGAAAGCAAGGCATGTGTCCCCTCCTACTCCAAAGGCAAGTTCTTAAGGACAGAAAGGCAGATGTGACAAGACTTCTAAAGTTACCCCATGATGACAGCTTGGTGGGCACCCCAGCCCCGCCAGACCAACAGAAATCAGAGTTTTCCATTTAAGGTGATTAGTGATGTCAGCCATGACAGATAGGCAGATATCCAACAAGGGATCCCCAAAGTTACCCCATGACAGCTTGTCAGACACCCCAGCCCCACCAGACCAGTGGAAATCAGAGTTTTCCACTTAAAAGTGATTAGTGATGCCAGCCACAACAGAAAGGCAGACATCTGACAGGGGCTCCCCAAAGTTACCCCATGACAGCAGGTCTCCAGCAAGGCCCACATCTCAAGGGTGGCAGCATCCCAGGTAGTCCTGGCAGTGCTCCCCAGCCCCAGAGCATCCTTCACCACAAGGTGAAGCATGTGTACCAGGCAGATGATGCCCTTGAGGTGCACAGACTTCACCACTACCAGCATTTTGGTGCTGGAACATGTGAAAATGTAGCCACAGATGATGTTGCTGCTGTCCACCCACTCCCTCAAACTATTCTGTATCGTGGCAGTGATGTTTTGTGCCATGTGGTCTGCATCCATCCTGTGCATGGAGCAGAAATACTTTGTAGCCTGGTGACAGGACGTTTTCCTCCTGGGGCCTGGCCGGACTGATAAGCCGGATAGACCGGTCCTCTGGTTGCCATCAGTGGGTGGTGAGGGAGAGGAAGCCATGCTGCTGGCTGCTTCAGAGCTCTGTCATGACATGAGGTGCATGGTCTTGCATTGTGCTCTGGAGAGTTCAGCTTGTAGAGCAGTGCATGGTGGGCATGACTTGTCAGCTCATGGTCCTCCATGAAGGGAAGGAGTACCAGGGAGCCAGGTGTTGCAGCAGCTGGCAAAAGGCCATGTGCTCCAAGAGGGAGAAGGGTTGGCAATCATCTTGCTGACAGGGCGAGTGGCTGCTTCCTGGGCCCTCCACATAGCCCTTTTGGATGGCACTGCTGATGTCTCTGTGGGAATGATCTCTCACCACCCATGGCACCCTACGTGTGGGTAGCCATTCTTGGAAGGGCCTCTTGCTCCCCCTCCACTTCTCCCTTTGGCAACATACTGGGGTACACCCTTTGCAGGTGCCTGTGAAAAACAGAGGAGGACAAGTGTTGGGGGGGGGTTGCACCCCTCGTGCACACGGCATGGCACACCTGGCACTCTGCCACACAGGGGTCACTGGGGAACGTGTGGATATGTTTCCAAAGTGTGGGCTGGAAATGATGCCCCAGGACTGGAGAAGGTGGAAGGAGGGACAGCTGCTTTCTGGCACGGGACTGGGAGGGACCACGGAGGGGTGTACTGGAGACAGGAGCAGCAACAGGGAGTTATGTGGAAGGGGAGGATGCGCCCCCCCCCCAAATCACTGCTATCAGAGACTTCTCCAAAGAAAATTAGCAACTGCTGGTCTTCGGGCAATGCTGACAACTCTTTGTCCTCTGTGGAGAGCCCCAGGAACAGATCAGGGGAAGGAGGCCCTGAGACCTCTGGTGATGCCCTGCTAGG
Source organism: Gekko japonicus (assembly GCF_001447785.1). NCBI lineage: Eukaryota > Metazoa > Chordata > Lepidosauria > Squamata > Gekkonidae > Gekko > Gekko japonicus. The sequence continues at coordinate 117,296 of NW_015173755.1, forward strand.
GGCACGCTCCTGTGGGCTGGCAGGATGGATTTGGTTCCAGGGGATAGGGGTATGTGGTATATGGTGGACGGAGGACGGAGGACATCTCCCCCCCCCATGATGAGTACCGTTTGCACCCACCTTCACCCTCATGGTACAGAGGGGTTGGTTCACAATCCACTAGCTAAGCCCCTCTGCTCAGTGTGAGTCTACCTAAGACCCCCAAACCCCAGTATGGGAGACAAATCACAAATCAACTGAGGAACCCACTAGCTAAGCCTTTCTGCTCAGTGTGAACAGAGAAATGGGTGGCTCAGAGCCCTGAGTACACCTAACACCAAAACCCCAGCAAGGGAGAGGCCTTTCCAATCACAAGGAATGTGCTCTGCTAGTTCACTTTTAAGAAGTTCCCTGCCTCTCTCTGTAACTGCAAACAGCTGAAAGAAAAGAGGCTGTAGAGCTGGACTGAGCATATATACAGCATTCTGATCCCATAAAACAGAATGGGAACTCTGCTATTAACAGCCAGCAGTGCCTGTTAAACTTTGGAAGGCTCCTATTGGTGTTTCAATGGCTGGAGAATTCCACCACCCCGGTTGCCTTGGAGTTTTGTAAACAGTTAAATTCAGCAGAGACAGACTGTCTGGAAATGTAATAATTCACAAACTGCCACAAACAGCACCAAAGTTTGTGAAAGGTTCATGCCAGTTGCCCTTCCACGAACATTGCTTCATGAACCACCCAAAACTTCTGATGAACTTTAGTTCATGAGCTGGTTTGTGTCCATCCCTATTTTCTACAGTCCAGAGGCAATAGACATTTTTATACTTACAGATATGATTCATTTTTACAAACATTTTTATGAGTCCCAAGATAAATGTGTAACCTGTCACATGAAAGGGTAAGCTGTAGCCATTACCATCTGCACAATTCTGTCAGTTCAATACCTGGAACAAACCTGTTTCCAGACAACCAATCAGCTCTCCATTTTGCCAGCTGCTATTTTTGTGTAAACACATCCACCTCTGTTAGAAAAATGTTTCAAAAAGGACAGAATAGGATGAATTCTATAGGGGCAAATGCTTCCCATGTATGACTGGAGGTTGCTCTTCTTAAACCAAAAGAATGATCTAATTTACACCTGAAAGAGGCCTTTTCTTCTCAGTCATTCCTTTATCAGACAGTACAATAGACTTTAAAAAAACTTTTAAAAAAGAAACTGTGTTTGAGTAGAGAACCTCCATTTGAAGGCTGCATATCCCTTGACTGACTAGAGTATGCCAAAGAAAATGCAGCAGCCAATGTCCTGAGCCCTGGTGTAATTTTCAAAATAAGTGCTTTCATTGTGAGAAGCAGTTATTATCCTCAGGGAACATCATCAGATGAACCTGTGTGCTTGTTCTTTTCTCTGAACTTCACCCACGGAAGCTCTCATGCATCTTCGAAGTATCCTTTGACTAGTGGCATTCCTTGTGAGAAGAAGAAGAGATTGGATTTATACCCCACCCTTCACTATCCAAAGGAGTCTCAGAGCGGCTTACAATCTCCTTCCCCTTCCCCTCCTCTTTTGAGGACTGCTCTTGAGAGGACAGCTCTGAATGAACTTGTAACTGACCCAAAGTCACACCAGCAGTTACATGTGGAGACGTGGAAAATCAAACCTGGTTCTCTCAGATTAGAGTCTGCGCTCCTAACTATTATACCAAACTGGCTCCCTGGCAAACTGGTAAGTGTAAATTAAAGAACTAGCCACTCTAAGCTGCATCTAAACTGCTATAGCTCTTGGGACATTTACATAAACTGAGTCATGGTCTGTCTTTTTAAAAGCGCTGTTACAGAAGTTGAGATATTGACTTCTGGATTAAATGAAAATCAACACAAACATGTTTCTAGATAGAAACTTTGGGCTACACTTTGGGACTTCTATGTCAGAGAATGCAGCAACCCAAAAACAAAGCTGATAAAGCATGCCTTTCATAAATATGAGGCCTAGAAATATATAACCAAGAAAGAGAATCTAATACTTACATAGCTTTATATAATATAAGATGCATGATGCTTTTACGTGGAATAAGGAGCATTCTCCAATGAAGCTCATACTATCAGAATGATGAAAGTACTAATCAACAAGAATATACTTGGTATGTACTAAAGTTCCATTTTTGTTAAGCCTATATCCTTTAAATGGCAGAAATGGGAAAGGATGGACCCATTTTTATAGGCTCTATTGTTTGGTTTTCCTTTGAAAATGAATGGTATGTCAATGTAATTTCTTTGCCTCATCTTTTCAGCTCTAAATGCCAGGTGTGAATTTTTTCTTCATAAAGGACTAACTTATTAAAATAAAGAATTTTGAACATACATTAGTGCTTAAGGGTTTTCTTTGATATTCACCCTTTCTTTCAACATGGAGCCATACCAAGACCTTTCATGTATATACATTTTCTGTGGTCTTCTGCAACTGTATCCCAGCCTTCAAGGAGCAGTTTTAAGGATATCAGAGGAGCATTTTATCCTTTCAAACAGAGGGTAGTTAGGCTGAAAGAGTGTGAAATGCTCAAGCAAGCAAGTCTTCACACATGAATGGGGATTCAAATTGGGTTTCCCATGTTCAAGCTTCATAATGTATCTTCTGAGCCATGCAGAGATAACAGATTTCTGAACTGCATGTGAGCTACATATCAGTAATCAATACTAAAAAAAAGTAGCCATCATCCACTGAGATTTTAAATATGGTCATCTCATGGCCTGAAGACCTTGCAAGGTTGCCATAGGTCAGCTGGGACTTGGCAGCACTTTGCACCACCATAAAAGAGAAATCTGGATGCATACACAGAATTGACATGCTTATAGGCACACTCACAAATGCAGATCATATTCCCATATGAATGTGTAAGGAATATTTAAGTCCCATTATATGTAGTCGAACTCATTTTCACAAAATCAATTAAAAACTCTCATACACAGAGATCTTTACCATTCTTTTTCTGCTTAGGTACATATACATCCTATTGTGTGTGTGTGTGGTGGGGAGTGCTTTCATTCATTCCACCAGAATGGGAAGCCCCTTGCATGCTTAATCTTCTAGTTGACACCCAGTATGTGGGAGTGAATGGTCAGAAAAAAAGACTTCAAGCTAATAGTTCAACGCACATACAGTACAGTGACCTTATACTGAGGGCTTCACACAGAATTCTCCAGAGAACCCACTTTGCCACTGCTGCTATTCCTGACAAATATGGGAGGAAAGAACTGGAACAGTAGGAGAAAGGGGGAAACTAGGGGCGTGATCAGACAACAACATCTGGGAAGCGCCCTGCAGCTGTCGGCAACCTACTCTGCTCCACTGCAAAAGCAGAGTTAAAAGACACCAGGGAAAATCCAGTAGTAAATGGGTTGCAATGGGCCATGGACTGACTTTCCCCTCTCTGATCACTCCAGCGCGCTCTTATGCCATTGGGATGGTCTGATCAGGCCATCCTGACTCCGTGCCATTGTTTTATCCCCCCCTTTGCAGTATGCACATCATTGCAAACTCCATAGGGAGCCCTCAGTGTGGAGGTGCAGTTCATTGATTCCTCGTTTAAGCACATAGGAAACAAATGGCACAACCCCCCCCCCCCGACTCACCTGCAGTTGCATCTGATCACACACTGACGGGCTGTACCTGTAGCTTCAAAGGGAGGTGTGATCATGCAACTGCAGGCCAAATTCCTCCGGAGGAAATAGCTTCCCCCCCCCCATTTTATCGGGCACATGTGACCACACCCTAGGAGTGTTGCCATGAAGTCTTTAGAGGAAGGATGGGATACAAAGATATACACAGCATGATACAGGTACCATGGGATATAAACAAAGATCCTAGTGGTGTTCTTAGGTGTGCAAGGAGGTCCAAATTTAATAATTTGGGTAGGAAAAAATAAGCTTCTTAATTCAGTTGCTCCAGCCTATCAGTAAGAGATTTTTGCCCCACTGCTGGAAGAGCTTTGAAGGAAGATGGGAGGTTCCTCTCAGCTAAGAAGATCACACTCTAGGACATAATCTAAACCATCAAACCTAGACTTAGTCATAGCCTCAGTTTTGGCACTTGAAGGCCCAGTGCCAAAGAAGGGAGAACATAGAATGTTGTTAAAAACTTGGGTAGGGAAAATTCCCTGGAGAGAGGGTTTTTTGTTGCGTAATCACCTTTTGGATAAACAGACCATCAAAGGATAAAAACAATCTGCTTGCCTAAAGGTGCTGTTTAATGTTTCAACTGATCTTAGGGTGATAGATAAATCTCTGACATTTTAGGTAGGCCTTTCAATCTCCTTCCCCTTCCCCTCCTCCTTCCCCTTCCCCTCTATGTTAGATTTTATTATTAGACTAATGAGATAGTTCTGCTTAGTGAGGACAGAATTTAACTGAATGATTGTCCTAGCTGTCAAACAAGAAAGTTCTGTGACCACATCAGCCCCTTCCTTCCCTATTGTACCAGCACCAGTGACTACCCCCTCTGAGACTGATCCCCTCCCTAGGCCTGATGTATTGATATTGGGAGCAGTATCAGCCAAGTGTGTCTCCACTTGGCTACATCCAGAAAAGAAAACCTGTTAGTGGTAGGAACATTAAACTCAGGAGGCTTAGAATGAACTAGAAAATCTTCAATTCTGCAATGTCTGGCTGCACATTGACTCAGTCCACTCTCTCAATTCAATTTGCTGAAGTCAAGTTTGAACTGAGCCAGTGAGAGTTCCTCCATTACGAAGCAAAACTTGTCAAGGTCCTTATGTTAATCAATTAACAGGCATTCTCAGATTACTCTCTGCCAAATATAGCAGTCTGCACAGATGCCTGTTGTTCAGATGTATAGACAGACAGATATAGAGATACAGATACAGATACAGGTGTGTGTGTGTGTGTGTGTGTGTGTAAAGGTAAAGGTTTCCCTTGCTCAAAAGCTAGTCAAATCTAACTCTAAGGGGTGGTGCTCATCTCCTTTTCCAAGATGAAGAGCCAGCACTGTCCTTAGACGTTTCCGTGGTCATGTGGCTGGCATGACTAAATGCCGAGGTGCATGGAATGCTGTTACCTTCCCACTGAAGTTGTACCTATTTATCTACTTGCAGTTTCTTGCTTTCGAACTGCTAGGTTGGCAGGAGCTGCAGCCAGAGATGGGAGCTCACTCCGTCACACGGCACTAGGGTCTCGAACTGCCGAACTATAGACCTTGGGGTCTGCAGCTCAGCATCTTAACCTCTAAGCCACTGCTGTCCCATTTATACACACGCACACACACACACATAGAGAGAGACTGGGATTTCATTAGAGCTCTGGAGGGGTGAGAGAGAGAAAGAGAGAGAGAGAGAGAGAGAGAAAGACTAGGACTCATTAGAGCTCTAGGAATGCATCTGGAAGACTCAACTGTGTCTAAAACCAATACTTATTTTATTATAGTAACTCCAGCAAAATAACTTAACAGATATGATCCATAAAAAAGGTTTTACAGGGAGATGTTAGACAATTGGATGGCTAAGAGGTTTCCCAATGGCTATTAGAGAAGATGGCTAAGCGAAATTTCTGTGTACAGTGGCAATATATTTCTGATGTCGGGAGCAGACAAACAGGAGATGATCATCATACCTTGGTTGTCAGCTTCCAGAGTAAGCTGTTCGTTCAGTTTTAGGGACATAAAACTGTTTGGCAGATTTTCATAGTTACAGGATTCTTATGCAATACAACACGAAGCATGTATTTTGATTTAAATTTGAGGGTTTAACTGACTGGGGATTAGCCTTTATAACACCCTCCAAAATGAATCCATTTTAAATATCTTGGGGAATATGGGAGTTACTAAGAAGAAGCTATGCTCATTTAGGTAATAGGTGTAGATCTTCACAATTCTAGACTTCCAGCAAATATGCAGGTGTGTATTCTTATTTGTCCAATCAGTTGTGTGGATATAGGAATGGAAGCCATATCAAGCTGATGGTGGGAATGGTTCAAACTTAGTTTCCAAGTGGGCCTTGGAAAAACAGACAGGTGGCAAGATCAGCTGCGAAAGAAAGCATCACTGCTGGGTTTCTAATCCTGAGCCTTGTGCTCATTAATAATACAAAATACATCAGACCTTTCTAAAACAACAAGCCCAGAACTTCGCTTTAATCATGCTGTCAGCATTTCTTATTTGTACTCTCGGAGACCAAGACTGTGCTTGGCGACAAAAAGAGTTCATTCATTTTAAATCATTCTTCTAAAACACCAAAGGCTTCTGTTTCGAAGTACAGCCAGTGAATAATGCACACAAGGGCTGACTTTTGTTAATATACAGAGAGAAGGAAGAGATTTTAGCTGACTGAAAGGTCACTGCTGTGGTCTGGGAAATAAACTTAATTGGAGAGATATAACCATCATTGTAATGATATTATACAGCTTTCTTAGTCTTTGCACTCTCACAGGGCACATGCATATACGGTTTCATTGACCACAGAGGTTTTTCTTTAAAAAAAAAAAATTATTGCAACTAGTCTCTTTAAAATCAGTTCTGAAGTAAAAGCAGAAGTTACTTCATTGGGTGGAAGGCAAAAAAGTAACATGAAATACAGCCTGTAAAGGTAAAGGTTCCCTTGCTCGAAAGCCAGTCGAAACCGACTCTAGGGTTGCGGTGCTCATCTCCGTTTCAAAGCCGAAGAGCCAGCGCTGTCCGAAGACGTTTCCGTGGTCATGTGGCCGGCATGACTAAACACCAAGGCACACGGAACACTGTTACCTTCCCACTGAAGTGGTATCTATTTATCTACTTGCAATTTCTTGCTTTCGAACTGCTAGGTTGGCAGGAGCTGGAACTAGAGACAGGAGCTCACCCCGTCTTGCGGCACCCAGGTCTTGAACTGCTGAACTACTGACCTTCCACAGCCTGCAGTTCAGTGTCTTAACCACTTGAGCCACCGCAGCTCCATAATACAGCCTGTGGGAGGAGCCATTTTCATCTAACTCTTTACTAAAGACTAATGAGTCATGTACATATCTACCAATGTAATATGGTTATTTTTGCACTTAAGAGTTGTAGTTCTATAGAGATTTTATGTAACTACCCTAAACAACAGCAGTCAGGATTCTTGGGAAGCCATAACAATTAAACTGCAGGGCCTGCAAGATGGAGCTCTTCCACCAGGCCTTTGATTAGGGAGCCGCACAATAGGGATGTTAAAGTTATTATAGATTAGACTCGGAAGCAGCTTACAGGGCATTGTTTTAACTATCTGTCCAGAAGACAAGGCTGATTCACTGTCTCTTACCATACCTATCCAGAAACACACTCCAGCCTTCTACCTAAATAATCAAAACCAATGCTCCCGGTAAGCTGTGGAGTCTTGTGAGCAAGAATTCTACTTTGTGAGTGACTGGCATTAAAGTTGTGAGCAAACGATTGGGCTTGCTCTGGATCCATCCTTCCCGACTAAGACAAAAATGTGTGAGCCGGAGGCTAAAAAACTGTGAGCTAGCTCACATTAACTCTGCTTAGAGGGAACATTGATCAAAACCAGTCAGAACCCATTGCTAGAATGACCAGAATTTGGGGATTGAATGTGGCCCAATGTCTAAATTTCCAATGAGACACAACGCTTTCTTGATGACTTGGGAAAATCAACACCTTAACTACTTCTTGTTTTTCAGGCAGTCAAGCTCAAGGATGGAACAGTACTGTCTAGGCTATGGTAGTACTTTAGGGATTTTCTTACAGCTGACATATTGGCCTGTGCAAAGTCTGAAACAATCCAGTCCAAAACAACACCCCAAATCCCAGGCAATACCTTTTTATTAGGGCCAACCCAAATGACACAAAACATTGGACAAACCTTTGAGCTCACCAAGGACTCTTCATCAGGCTAGATGGATGAAAGCAGGTTTTTCTGATCATGTTCTTAAAACCTCCATGCCAGTATTTAATATAGATGCTCTGTTGCCTTGTTGTCTTGAATTGCTATTGCTATTGGTGTTAAACTAAGGCACTGAGAAGAACTAAACAATGGATGGTCATCACATTGGAAGGATAAAGTCTAGAGATCAAGAGTTATCAAAATAGCCAACCAAGATAGCAACCAGCATTTCCATTTTTTAAATGTTGTCATGTATTCTACCATCATGCACAGTCCAGTAGCAAAGTAGAAGTAATAGAACTGTTTGTGTAATTCTGGAAATACCAAGACACAGATGGAGCTTTTTTCATATGTGGTGGACTTGTAAAAAAGCAAAAAAACATTGGAAGGAACTATATGGAAAAATGCCAAACATATTACATTTAAATTCCATATGGAAGCTAAGAATATGTTATTAGGTATACTGCCTAAAAATTACCAAAAATATTTGAATATATCTTCCAGAATTTTTGGTAATTTATCTATGCAGAAAAATGGAAAGTCCGCCCCTGCGTAGACGAATGAGAAAATAAATTCACTGAATATGCAGTAATGGTAAAATTAACAACTTATCTGAGAAACAGATCAATCATGAGATTTGAAGAGTGTGTATTATGCAAGCAGGAGATAAGTTTAGAATGATAAGTAGTTAAAATTGTACACAAATGTATAGAAATGTAGCAGCATAAGTTTTAAATGTAACATCTTGAATATAAATGTATAAAAAAACTGAGTTCTGAGCAGAAATATCCTCTACCTTATCATTATGAGATATACAACAGATTTTCCTTCTATACTCTGATATATTACTTATTGTTAAAAGTTACACTGAGTAGGTCGAGGTGGCAAAAATATGTAATACTAAATATATAGTAAAGATTAAATAAAGATGAAATCAATAATGTAGGTGTAAAACAGATCAGTTATGGAATTTGAAATCCAAAATGTTGAATATAAAAGTACCCCAACAGAAGTATTATTGTATTTTATAGTGTTTTAAAAATTATAACAAAAGGGGTCTTTACTTTGTTTTCTAATAATGATTTTAAGATAAAAATATATCTTAAAAACTTCCTAGCTTCCATCCCCTGCCCAGTTCTGAGGCCTTGCCTCTGTGTCTCCTGCTGCCCAGCACCTGGTCACCACAGGGGCAGTTTACTGCCTTGTGCACCCTTAGAGGAATAGCCACTTGCCAACTGCCTGCCTTCCCCTGGTGCTCAGTTTAAAATAGTATGTCAAACAAAGTGGAGCTCTATGTGGTACAGAGAACCACTGCCAGCGTCAAGAGTTATTAAGAATTTATTTTAATTTTTTTCCACAAGCATACTTTTAGCACAGAACCAGATTGACGAGGAGGAGGAGGAGGAGATTGGATTTATACCCCGCTCTCCACTCAGAGTCTCAGAGTGGCTTACAAACTTTTTTCCCTTCCCCTCTCCACAACAGACACCCTGTGAGGTAGATGGGGCTGAGAGAGCTCTTTCAAGAACTGCAGAACTATGGCTTGCCCAAGGCCATCCAGCAGCTGCAAGTGGAGGAGTGGGGAATCAAACCCGGTTCTCCCAGATTAGAGTCTGTGCACTTAACCACTACACTGAGTGGTAGGGAGGAGGACATGAGTCCATAACTTTCCAGACTCACCTCAGCTACTTCTTAACAAATGGCCTGATCTGGTCATTGGGAGTTTTATCACTTCTCTTTCCCCCGCCCACTGACCAGGTCAGGCCAGGTCAAACAGGCTTTTCCTGAAGTTTCTAGAATTTTCCTTCCTGAAACCTCTCTAGCATTTAACTTCTCCACATCTCTGTTCCCTGCTTGAAAGGGGGGGGTGGGACTTGACCATCCCATTGTTCTTGACCGATTAGCATCTGTTAAGAGGTAGCTGAGGTGAGTCTGGAAAGCCATTGACTCACTTCATCCTCCCTGCCTGTTTTCTGCCCAGAAAGAAAAAAAAAAGTTTAAAACTCAAGGTGAAAGTTTTACTAATTTCAAACCTCCAAAGGAAAAAACACATTTCTTTACCCTACCTAAAAGGAAATTAGGTTAAGAATGTTATAGGAAGTAGATGGGAAGAGAACAAAACCAGCCTCTCATTAGTAGCTCTAAAAATTGAAAAACAAGACCAATTAAATAGGACTTGGATTTTTCTATAGTCACCCTATCAGCAATAGATAGGTTTGCTACATTAAAACAAATTCTGGGTAGAAGTTTTGAAAATGGAATGTCAGGATGTTTCTTCCCCATTTATGTCAGAATGTTTTATTTATCTGCCTAGCAGAATTCTTTTCTTTCAGCTTATGTCACTCTGTTGTCACTGTGGGAGTTTGGTTTCCCCTGTGAAGCCTTTCTATGTGTGTGACTCAGTTGTAGACTCAATATGATGGATCAGAGGAACATCATGGAATAAGAGGAGGAGGCTGCTGTGTCTCCTCAACAACATGTGTAGAACTGGTTTCATCTAGTGTGATAGGTACTGGCACTGTAAAAATCTATTGTTAGTGGAAACCCACCTAAGGCAAACATGCATTCTGCATAACAATCAATCTGAAACAACCAGGAGCTTTCTAGGAGCCAAGCAGACAATAGTTTATCCCTTCTATCAACATCTCAAGGAACTAATCAGTTGTCATGGGTGATTTACAGCATTGCAAAAAATCAAAGGAATGTTCTAAATGGTACATTAACAACAACTACATTATCTTACATTTATAGGATGCCTTTTTGCAGCCCCCAAATCCTCAAAGAACATTAAATGTTTCTGTAGATGAGAAATGGGAGGCAAACCTCCAAGCACCACTAAACCGCAATTATGTTAGGAGAGAAGCAATTTGTACTGTAATATACAAATTTTGAACAACATTTACAATGATCACAGGTGATCATTTACTGATAGTTTAGACGGGTGGAATAAAACTTCCTGAAGTGAAATATGGAAGAATTATTACCTATCTGATAATAAAAATAATCATGTAAATGTATCTGTTGACATATTGAACTTATGGGAAATGCTTCTCATTGAATAGCAGAATAAGCTGTCAATGAAAGTCGATTTTGCCATATATGATTAAAATTCACCCACAGAAGTCACTTCCGCATAAGAATTTGCATGAAACCAACATGTAAGGGTATAATATGTAATGATCATGTACACCTGATGTACATATGCTAGAATAATACACATGTATTAAATGTGACAATATGAGGAAAAACAGAGCTTTATAGGTTGGCTCCTGTGATCTAATCCATTATGTGTAAGACTCTTTCAGCAGAGAAAATGTGGCTGAAAATAAACTGAAAGTGCTGTCCTGTGCAGCATTACCCACTGATTGGTTCCACTGGGTTTAGACTAGAGTAAGGAGCTGCGGTGGCTCAAGTGGTGGACTAGAGTAAGGCTGCGTAGGATGGCACTGTAAGTCATGATGGGCAAGATATACTTGGGGTACAAGAATCAATAAAAAGGACATTAATAGTAATGCACCTCAGAATAAAATTTACCTAAACATCCAAAGATCTATCTTTTTATCTTTTAGTGACAGATTGAGTCCATATCACAATATTGGTGTTGAAATTCTTCTTTCCAAAGAAGTTTTCCATGTGGTACAAAGGGCTGCCATTTGAGAAATACAAACCCACTGTCCTTTGAATAGTTGTGTTGCACTAGTTGTGATGGTTTATGGATCTATGCCAAGAGCTTTGATTGCTTTTTGGGCCACATACGTATTTTCGTTCTGATACAGAGATTGTGAAATATATAGCAGCCCACTGACATTTGTAACTGCATGAGAAAACATACTTCTACTAGCATAGGTGCTTCATAAATTGCACACTTTTGCAACTCAGATTAATCAGAATGTTGTAAAAACTAACACAGGAATATAGCATGACTTACAAGTTTTCAAATGTTTTTCATGACATATGGTAGAGGATCAAATGCAAGAATCTAGTATGGAAGGCAGTAAGAATATTTTTTTATGTATCTGACACTGAAACTATGATGGCTGCGCTCTAGGGGGAAGACCCGGAAAGAAGCCGCCGAACTACCAGCTCCAAGGCGAGAGCTTTGATTGCTTTTTGGGCCACATTATGTATTTTCGTTTCTGATACAGAGATTGTGAAATATATAGCAGCCCACTGACATTTGTAACTGCATGAGAAAACATACTTGTACTAGCATAGGTGCTTCATAAATTGCACACTTTTGCAACTCAGATTAATCAGAATGTTGTAAAAACTAACACAGGAATATAGCATGACTTACAAGTTTTCAAATGTTTTTCATGACATATGGTAGAGGATCAAATGCAAGAATCTAGTATGGAAGGCAGTAAGAATATTTTTTTATGTATCTGACACTGAAACTATGATGGCTGCGCTCTAGGGGGAAGACCCGGAAAGAAGCCGCCGAACTACCAGCTCCAAGGCGCCAGAGAAGAGAACGCCGGAACAACATCTATACCCGAAGCCTGCCGGAATACAACAGCAACAACAGAGAGCCGCTCTGCTACGTGGATGCTGGTAGGTAGTCACCTCCCCTGTTAATGTGGCCCTAGACAGGAAATATAATCATATGTAAACCGCTCAGAGACCCTTGCAAAAAAGGGTTTGAGCGGTATATAAGCCGAAAGTTAAATAAATAAATAAATAAATAAATGTTTCCTAGCTGAAATTATAAGTCCCGCATCCTAGTAAGGGAAAAGTTAATTTCCAAGTAAAATGTTAAATAAAACGTACACCAGAACAATAACTTTGCCCATGTGAAAAACAAAATTACTTCACATTAAATTCTTTAATCCTTTAATCACAGTTGTCAGAAAAAGCATCTCTGTTGAAATTTATTTACGTAGCATATTTATAGCCATCTTTCTCACTGAGACTCAAGGCAAATTACAGAGTAAAGAAAGGAAGGGGGGAAATGTAATAATATGGCATAAAACATGCAATCAACAATGCAATAGGACTAGGAATACAAAATTCAAAGACAATGTGAGCAACAGTGAGAACAACAAACTGCCTAGGGCAAAGGTCTTAACTGTCTTTTTATAACAACATGTATAATGTAATATTTTAATGCCAATTTAGAAAGGGGAAATTAGCCTGGGCTTTTTCTTTCTTTCTTTTTCTTTTTTTTGCATATGCAGTTATTGCTCAGCAGAAGGGCAGTAGCTCAGTGCCAGGTCACACACTTAGCATAAGAAGGTCCCATGATCAGTCCTGGCCATCTCCAGTTAAAGGACTTCAAGTGCTGGAAAAAGCTTGTCTGTGCCTGAGACTCTAGAAAGCGGCTGCCAGCCAGAGAAGACAACAATGCACTAGCTAGACCAGTGTTCTAATATAAGATAGTTCGGTATAAGTGTAAGGCTACTCCCTATGTATGACTTGCTATACCTTCTAAGTGCTAACATTTTCCATAACTACACAGAGAGGGGGGAAACCCATCCTGAATTCAAAGTACTGTACATGATAGACAGACCTTAGTGCTCTTATTACTCAAAATGGTAGTGAATAAGGGAACAGCACTTGCATTTTCATTTTGGGTGGTTATACTTTCCTTATTATCCATCTCTAGGCTCATGTTTCCTTGGACACTAATGATTTCTGATCATGCTACTGAAAAGACAGGTGAAGCTGTAATGGTAAGCCTAGTGAGAATCAGACAGCTAGCCAGTGAGAAGCACAACATTACTATAGGACAGGTACCAAACTAGAGCACTTTTGCAGCCTCTGACAACGCATCCTTAATTGGATACAGCATTATTTGGTACTTCCCAAAGAGCAATGAGAACATTAAAAATATCTGCAGCAACCTGATTCAGCTCCCATTACTTTTCTATTAACACCTTTTGGTCAACAAAGAATGCCATCCTCTCCAGACCCAAAATCTGATGTAAAAAGAATTAAAATGTCAGGCATATCATTAAATATTGTGGATATTTTTTTAAAAAAACCAAATGGTGCACAGCAGTCTCTCTCTCCACTCTGCTAGTATATCTACCTGGAAACCTTTATAACAAAGTTCTCTCTTTTTCTCTCTCAACTTCATCGATCTAATGCCTTAATTGGCAGACAGTAATGTCTGATGCGAAAATAATGGTCTTTTAAATACCTGGGAATGAAAAGCAAATTAAGTTAGCACAGTGTAAGAGGCAAGTAATTACATCATGTCAATTCTGTTTTATACGGTTTAGTCTTTAAACAGCGTGCAGAAAAAAGGACATGTCTGGGGAAAAAAATATGAATCCTATTTCTTCAGGTGACTCAGACACTTTCCCCCTTCAGTAAGGAAAGGGGATTATTACATGTAACAGCAGGCTTTTAGCCGAAATGTGTCTCAAATGCAGCTGCTAACACCATTAGTTTGTGTATATTTAAAGATTTCCCTTCCTCCCATCAATTCGAAGTGTCAACAACTAGTGGTGCTAAGACAGTCTTCACTGATTGGCTTGGAAATTGTTCGTTTGAAAGAACTTCAGCTCTTCCCATTTATATGAGAAAACAGAAACAGAAACAACAGAATTAAAGAAAACAACAACAACACGGGAATAGACAAATTGTAGCCCTAATGCAGGAGTTCTTGGGAGACCATTTGGAAGCTTCCTCTAAGGTCACTGAAGACAAAGATGAATGGAGTTTTCAGAGGCTCATGATAGGGATGCTGAAGCAGTCTGTCAGATTCAATTTATAACATGGAAATTATAGGTCTGCTGGCACAGACAAGAACCCAGGATTTTCCTTATATTTTATTCCATCAGATTAAAATTCCATCTGAAAAAAATTACTGGTGGCTAAATGTACAATCTTTTGTACACATTACTCAGAGGAAAAAAAAATAGATGCATCTAGATGCACAACAACGTAAACAAGATGAGAGGTATGTGTACGAGCATTGCAAAAATCAGTGGTGGAATTAGCATTCCTCCCTCACTGCCCCCACCCCAGTTTAGAGAAGTTCCTTCACTATAGAGACCATGAAAACTCCTTGTCAGTTTCACCTCTCTAGTTAAGGGGTATCTCATAGTTTGAGCAAAAGTTGGGGGGAAACACATCCTTGAACTCTTGGCACACCTTTTTGAAGTATAAGCAAGTTGTCCTCTCTGAAAAGCAAACCTGATTTGAAATATGCCTTTCTAGGGTAGACATGAAACCTTCCATACCCCATGTCAATTTTTCTACTGTTTCCAAGAGACTTAATCTGATTTATTGTACAGGCAGTAGGAAAGCTTGCCATTTTAATGTCTGCTCTTGGCTCCTTTTGTACAGGGACTATACAGTAGATATGAATCAATGCTGAAACTTACATGATCAAGAGCTGGATATGCACAGCACTATACAAGACACTGTAAAGGTAATTTGTTATGCTGAGAAGGAGATTCAGAAATGGCCAGAAACTCTACAGATACATGGGTTGTTCTAGGTTTCTGTGGATATCTAGAATTAAGGATATCAGATACCAAATTGCTGATGAAAAATATCTTCACCCCTCTCTCCTGTTTCTTGGAGTTGGAAAGCTGTGTACATTTTCCCTAATTAGGCTCCCATATCAGCAGGGAGCCTGGGGAGTCTGGCATTCCTAATTCAGGGAGAGTGTAAAACTGGAAAAAAATTAAAATCCAGGCAGCGTTGCTTCTGAACAAACTTGAGCTGAATATCTGGAGCTGGCAACCCTACTCCCCAACCCACTTTCCCCTATGCAAACTATTTTCTGCTTCAGACTTGCTGTTTGAGAGCATCCCATGATTGACAAAAGAGTAAATGTACTGAAGACAATGGGGCTACTCTAATGTAAATCTGCATTCTAAGAAAGAAAGGCAAAGCAGAAGAGGCTGAGAGGGGCCACAGTACTTGGTGGAGGGATTGTGGAGCTGTCAAAATGGAGTGGTGCTTCGAATGAGTGCTTCTGTGCATGCATGAAATACAATTTTAAAAAAGGATGCTGCTGGACCCCCCAATGTATGGTACTGCACAGCAATAATCTGAATGGTCAGCCACAACCTGCATAGTGAGGCAGGTTAAGGGTGGCATGTTTGGAAAAACCTCTCCGAAACAAATAACACTGGATAAAATAGAGGCGTGGCTGGACCGTGCCAAGCCTCCAGTCTGACCGCAGCCTTAGATACTTTTCCTTTCAGTCTCTGGATATTTATTGCCATAAAGAGGCCTCTGTAAAGACATTTTCATACATTATATTTTTAGTTACACACCTAGTGTTTTAAAAAGTGTGCACCCTTAAAAGCATCATAATAACCAATGCATGTACCATGCAGGTCAATTTGTCAGAGAAATGTGACTTACTTCTCTGCTTAGTGGACACTCAGTGTCAAACAGGTTTACCTTGGTGTAGTGGGTGGTAGCCCTTCATACTAGAGACTGGGAATGGAAAAAGATTACTTCCTTCCCCCATAGTTTTTTATTATTGAATTTTTTTTTGTTTAGTGATTAATTTGATATAGACTACTGGGATGTCTTCGTGAAAGGTTATGTACATTTTCTTAGAAGTGTTAGATTTTTTTAAAAAAAATCTAACAATTTAAAAGAAGATTCACTGTTAGATGCTTTAGGTAATGATTCCTTCTCCTTCTTTTCTCTTTTTACACCTAGGACCTGTGAATAATCTTTTCTTGTCCTCAAACAGATACAAATAGTGATTGCAAAATGTGAGGTTCAAAATGTAGTGTTCTTTTTGATAAAAACTCAACCATGCTATCCATTTATGAAATAAGCAGATGAGATTGCTGAGAATATTGCTTTTGTAACTCATTTAAAATTGAACATAAGAACATAAGAGACGCCAATGTTGGATCAGGCCAAAGGCCCATCCAGTCCAACACTCTGTGTCACACAGTGGCCAGAAATTCCAGTGCCATCAGGAGGTCCAGCAGTGGGGCCAGGACATTAGAAGCCCTCCCACTGTTGACCCCCCCAAGCACCAAGAAGACAGAGCATCACTTGCCCCAGAGCCCCTATCTATATCTTGTGGCTAATATCCACTGATGGACCTCTGCTCCATATGCTTATCTAATTCCCTTTTGAAGCCGTCCATGCTTGTAGCCGCCACCACTTCCTGTGGCAGTGAATTCCATGTGTTAATCACTCTTTGGGTGAAGAAGTACTTCCTTTTATCCGCTCTACGTGCCTAAAATTGGTGCACCATTCCCAGCTTTGTTAACCTGTGTGTGCCACTGTCATTTATAAAACTAATGTTCATTTACATTTCTCTCTGGTGCCTTTATACTGTTGTGCCTTCAGATGATGTGTTGTTTCCTTAGCCCAGTGGAACACAGATTGTCTAGCTTATGCAATAAAAATTCGATTCAATTTATTATGGGTCTATATGACCGAAGTCTTGACCAAAAGAGAATGCAAAAGGGGTAAAATAGTTACATAAAATTGACATAAAATATGACAAGTACATAGTCACAATCAGTAAACATATAAAACCCAGGCATAGCCCAGAGAATAAAAAAGACCTAACTACACTTGGGGCGGAGCCAACAAACTAAAATCCTCCGAAGATTAAAAATCGGTGTAGGTGTTTGCAAAGATGATAAAGCTTTCAGTGTTTCTTAAGAGCAGCAACCTTAGCCAGGAACCGCACCACGTTAGCTGGCAATAAAAATGTGGTGGTCCCCAAGGCTAGGTTAAATATAGAGCATAACACCATTGCCATTGCTTTCAGGGGCCCTGATTTTGAACTGCTTACCATGAATACATTAAGTCTCCCTTATACTGAAATGGAAAAATCCAGACCAGGTATGCCTGCAGACCTGCAATAAAACCCCTACGTGCCTAATCAATTCCTATCCAGGTCTGACCTTGAAGGATGTTTTCCTTGGCTGACCCTTAGTCCTTTGCACCCACTTGACTAGCAGGTGAAAGAGTCAGATGCAAGAGAAAAAAGATGTTCTCTTTTATTTGGAGCTCTCTATACCATGAAGAAAAGGTAGATACTGGGAATGAAGAGGTTCTCCCAGCTCCGTCCTAGAGGGATTCATAGTCATTCTCTCTTTATCCTCACAGGATTTTGCTCCAATAAACTTCTGTCAGATTTCATGGAACTTCAAGGTGCAGTCAT
>NW_015173755.1:135300-148691 GCF_001447785.1 Gekko japonicus
CTTTTCCAAACCATCTGGAGCTTCTTTTGTTAGTGATGTAACAAGGTGGGTTCAATTTCATGAAAACAACACATACTCTAGTTAGGTTGTACAGAAGGAAGTTCCATGTGTGGATATGTAAGAGACAGAGGAACAGGATCTCTTTTAGATTGAGGAGAAGTGCTTGTCTTTAGAACAAGGAATTATCCATTTCGTTTTTCTCCACAATCCTAGGTTTGGTATAGAGAAGAAATTACTAATCTACTTATAATACTGCTTTAGAAAAGCAACTATTTTTCTGTTTTAAAAAAAGTATATAGATTAAAAAGCAGAACTATATATTAAGTTTCATCATGCTGTAGGAGCCTTCAAAATGAGACCTGTTATGAATCCTTTAGAATCCTTAATCTGGCCAAACTCATCTCAGTATTGTCTATGCATTCTTCTATGATACATTTTGATAAATACAGTTGAATGCTGCATGCATTTCAGAAGGTCCTCTGCTGAATTACCATATGTTGGAATGTACCACGTGGGCCCCACTACCCATTCAGTTAGCAAATATCAATTTACTTTAAAAGCTGGGTGATTTAAAGATTGTTCCTGTACAATCTTTAGAAAACTTGATACTTCAACTAAATATTTCATTTTGACATTTTACAAGAGACAAGGCCATAGGAATTCATGGGAAATGCAACAAAAGAATACTTTAGAAGGTTAGGCATGCAAGGCCGCAGCACTCTGTAAGCTTCTACTTAAAATGTCTCATCATTATTAAAAGAATCATGATATAAATGATGTGAACAGAATGTATTTGGCTCTGTGCTCCCATTGCTTTTTATGTTAACACACACATGCACGCGCACACACAGATACTATTGGGCAACCGTGTTTTATCTTTTCAAAAGCTTTTTCTTCAGCTAGTAGATTAATTAAGTTACAAGACACCAATAGAATCTCCTGTAGACTGTTTTCATTTTTTCATTTCTGGGCATCAATTTTTTTGTATCATTTGCATTAATTTTTTATGGAACTATTACCTATGTGACAATAAATCTCTACAGAGATTCCCATTAACAGACTGAATACTATTGCATTGTATAATCATTCTGTAGCAGAAATAATTCAAGAGTACCATCACACATAATGTAGCAGAAGCTATCGAAGGTGGAGAAGAAGAGATCAAGAGATAAGCAAGGTCATCATTGGGCACATATATGAATCTCACTGTGGAGGAGACACACAAGTTTCTCCTTCATATGTGATGTGCAAGTCATTTGCACATCCCCTAAATATCCCATGTGCTAAGTGACTTTCAGTGGTCAACTTATTGTAGACTGACAGTTCCGAGTAGGGCCTACTTAAAAAAAATACACTGATTATTTCCATCGACTTCTAGCCGTAAACAATTATGTTACACCAGACTACTTTAGAATATGGCCATAGCACTTAAACTGTGCTGGTGAATCATCATATGTTTGAATGCCTTCCAGTTTAATACTTCCTTACATATTGGAAAACCAGCACACCAAGATGATGTCTAAGCTACACCCTGCCTCCCTTGATGTATGGGTTTGAGAGATGCAATATAAGATGAGTAAAAACCACAGCGACATCATATGCTATGTACAGATTTTAAAATGTGGTGGAAAATGTCCTAGAAACTGGAAGCAGAGCTGCCCACTGCCTGGAGGAAAATGCCTTGTAATTTTAATATAGGCTTCATGTGATATTTTATTTATTTATTTGTTTGTTTATTTAAAAAATGCCTTGTCATTTTAATAAAGGCTTCATGTGATATTTCTTTTATTTATTTATTTATTTATTTATTTTCTAGACTACAATCCTACAGGGTCAGGGGAAGGGAACAACCTAAAATAAAGAGTAACAAGGATCCATGTTACAATGATATAAGATTGTTGACACATCTCTATTATCTTTAATGTAAAATATAAAAGTTAATAATATGAAAGTGTCAAGCAAACAATCACAATCTCTTTGGCTATCGTGTAAATATCATTGGATTAAAGTTATACATTAAGAATAAACATCAGGCTTCTCACAATTAAACTATTTTGCATTTTCCTCTCTTCCTGTCAAAGTCCAAATTAGTTTTTAAATGCTTTAGGGGTGGTAACCCCTAATTCTGCTTCAAAATCAAATGGTTCAGCCAGACCAAACGAGATGGTATCAAAGTCTTTCCCATCCTTCTCTTCTTCTTCTTCTTCTGCATCTTTATTTGCCTCCATTTTCTCAGATCCCTCTTCCACTTTCTGTTGTTGCTTCAGGAACATCCGCTTTATTTCTTTCTCACTGAAATGTTGAGATCCTTTTGCAACGTATCCAGCCTGTCACTGAGTTGGTCATCTGGTCCAGTAGAGGGCGTAAAGTTGCAGCAATCAGTTTGGGAAAGTCTATGGTTACTTCCAGTCTGGTAGCCAGTGATGATGTGTTGGCCATTCCTGTTATAAGTTTCGTTTTCAACGCCATTTTTTCTATTCGCTGGGTCATTGTTCCCCACGCCCTCCCGCTTGTTTGGGGCTTTGGGACCGCTTTATTGCTAGTGTTTTATTGGTTGTTTGCTGGGTCATGGCTTCACTCACATTTGTACTTGCATTCATTGTGCTTATAGAGAAGATAATTCCTTGAGATCCTTGTGCGCTCTGTCCGGTGTGTGCTTCTAGGTGCCATGCTGGCTTTGTACTGTGGGGGCCTATTGGGGCAAAAAGGTGCCTCAATCCTTTGACTTCTGCCTTGGGAGAGGCACCTCTCATGCCCCAGGTTTTGACCCCCCTTCAAGGGGTCTGTGATATCGCTTATCAATTGATGTTATTTACTTCCATACCATGAAAAGCCCATTTCCACATATATGAACATATGAAGCTGCCTTACACAGAGTTAGACTCTTGGTCCATCAATGTCAGTGTTGTCTACTCTGACTGCTCTTCAGCATCTCAGGCAGAGATCTTTCATGTTGCCTGCTGCCTGATCCTTTCAACTGGAGATACTGGGGATCGAACCTGGGGCCTTCTGCATGCCAAGCAGATGCTCTACCACTGAGCCACAGCCCCTCCGTATCAAGTCTATATTAAAAGAATGGGACATATGTCTCCAGGCCTGTTGGCAAGCCTATCTGGAATTTAGCTCCTGACATGTATGAGAGGAAGAAGAGTTGGTTTTATACCCTATCCTTTACTGTCTGGAGTCTTGGAGTGGCTTACAATTACCTTCCGTTCCTCTCCCCACAACAGACACCCTGTGAGGTAGGTGGGACTGAGAGCTCTGAGAGAGCTGTGACTAACCCAAGGTCACCCAGCTAGCCTTATGTGGAGGAGTAGGGAATCAGACCCAGTTCTCCAGATTAGAGTCTGCCGCTCTTAACCACGACACCAAACTGGCTCTCAACAATAGGTGTCTTTCAGAATGAGACCTACAGACTGGCCCGTAGCTAACATGGGGCCCATGGGGCCTGCCCCCCTAGTGTTTCTTCTGGGCCCCCTCCCTCCCAGGTTGTCCCCAAAGTGCTCCAACTTACCATGGACACTGTACTTTCATTTAATTAGCTGGCAGGCCCCCTGAGGCCCCCTCTCAAAAAATTCCCTAGCTCTGGGGCTGCCTACAGATACTCTTGCAAATCTCATTGACTTCCAGCAAAGAAGCCAATTACATGTCTACAAAATTAGTGCTTTAACAAAATTTACTGATCATTTCTAGTTCAAGAGAAATTACCCTAACACATATTGAATACAGCTGAAATAAAAATGCATAGTTCAAATTCCATTTCAGTGTGTTTTCATAACCCAAAATCAGTCTCACCATATTTAAGATTTTTATCTGCTGAGCGTTTTTGATTAATTTGTATTTTTCAAGGGCATTTATTTAATCAATTAATTTTGCAATTAAGTTTTTAAAAAATTAATCTGTATCATAAAGCTTATTTTTCTACCTCCCTAAATTTGGGGGGAAATATCATTACAAAGCCACAAATCAGGCTGCCATAGACAAAAACACAATGCAGTTGGGAGGGGGTTAGAATCAAATATCCTCCTTGGGAGTATTTTTTTCAGTCATGTTTCTGGTAAGATTTGTGGGTCCCTGGATTTTGAAAGGGATCAATACACATATTTGATCTCAGGGTAGAACTAGATGTTCTACTGAGAGGTCTGTGGATAGCTCTTCCAGGCTTTTCTCCCCATCTGTCCTCATGGCTGTACCTTTAAAATGGAAACAGAGAAGGCAATTTGTGTTTCGCCAGAAAATATCCATCCGTTTGCTCTTTGCTCTGGGTTTAGGGGCCACCACTACCACCGCCACCAATGATGTGGACAACATCGGGGCTAAGGATGGCCTGGGAAGATCTGCCACAATTTTTGTGTGACTGATACCACCGGACTTACTTGCTTGGGATTCGGCTATAGGTCAACATCATCTCCAGAGAACTGTCTGTTTACCATCATGGCATACATCTGGGGACCATCTTGCGTTCAACTGCGTATTATTGTTGTTGTGATGAATTGTTATTAATGTTTTTATTGTTTTTACCTTGTTTTATATGGGTGTTCCCCTTGTAAGCCGCCCTGAGCCCGCTTTGCGGGGAGAGCGGGGTAAAAATCCCAATAAATAAATAAAATGGTATAAGGGAAGATATAAAATTTTATGTCCCCCTATACCACTTTCTTGAGTCCAACCAGCCCACTCAGAGCTGCTATTTGCCTAATGGGGCAAACATGCAGGCATCATACAGGCAGCTCTGTGGGTGTGGGTGTGTGTGGAAATAACTGCGGTGTGTGTGTGTGTGGAAAATGATGCAGGAGAAAAAAGCTGAACAGCTAACTCCCTAATCCTCATAATTCCTCCCATTCCTGAACTAAAACTATTAAGAAAAACATAGGAGATCTGTTCATGCATCTTCTATCAAGTTTGAACCTTACAGTGCAATCCTATGATACTTATTTCAGTCTATGGCTGCAGTCACATGAGCCAGTTGAAGCAGGGGGAAGCGAGGCTATTCCCTCTGGAGGAATTTGACATGCAGTTGCGAGATCACTAGGGCTGCCAAGTCTCATTGAATCGCAGCGGGGGATTGTCATTCTTTACAGGAGCTCTGCCGCGGGGGACGGCAACAGGCGTTGCACCGCCATTGCCAGGATGTGATGCTACGCGTCGCTCTGGCAACGGGACTCCAAACAGCCCCATTGCCAGAGCGACGTGTAGCATCACATCCTGGCGACGGCGGTGGCCTCAGTGAATCTGGATAAATGTATTCCTAGCCCTATAATTAATTTTTTACACAGAATTAATGTTCAGTGCATGCATACTAGGAAATAAACTTTTACTGCAGGAACCAAATATGCACATGCAAAAGAAATTTTGTTTGCTTCCATGCCAAAAAGTGTGGTGTAGTAGTCAGAATGATGGACTTGGGCCTGGGAGATCCTCACTGGGTTGTTTTGAAGTTATCATGGAAGAGAGGAAAATCTAAGCCATCTTGGTCTCCATTGGAGGAAAAGATAGGATATAAATGAAGTAAATAAATAAATCTAATTTTTGTGGTTTATTCATTTCATAGTTGAAATGCAATATGGAATAAAAGTTTTAAATACATGGCCTGCCATAGTTTCATTTGTTTCATTATGTTTTACTGGTTTTAGTGCTTTATCACTTGGCACATATCTAATATCACCTATTTTCTTACATCTACTCATATCATATGGTAACTGCAACAAATATTAGGGACCTATATGGAATTCAAATTAACTACATCCATACTGACTTAATAAATTAGTCTGGCAGGAGCAGATCTGGATTACTATATAGTCTACGTACTTCTTCACCAAAATGCATTCTTAACAGGGAGCTGCCAGCTGACACACAATTGTACACATTTCTCAGCTAACAGAGTCTCCAAATATAAAAATCCATTGCTCTGAAATGTCATGTAGATTCCTGACACTCTCTAGGCAACTTCGGCTCCATAAACAAATGAATGGCTTACACTCATCCATATGTAGTTTATCATCACTGACAGATGCAACATGGATAATAGTCTTTACATGATAACTAATGCAAATATAATTCCAGATGAACTGGAGAAAATGAATTTTTAGACTAACCCTTTTTTAAAAACTTGTGTATGGGTCAACAAACTGAATGAGAACTGCATATATAAAATATGAGTGAGGAGGATGGCTGCATTTTTGAATCTCCTAGAAGTCTGGAGACAAGGTTTGCTAAGCTCAGGTTTCATGGCATTTGGAGAAAGTCATGTTCTCATCGCATTACAGAGGCCTCTTAAGTTCATGCTGCTATTCAAAATTATCATGCTGTAGGCGCTGTTGAAGGCTTATTGTACTGTTGGAGGCATGAGGTATGTGAATGTTAAAGGAATGTAGGACAATTCATATAGCCCATAAAGATTTCTAACAGGAACTACTTTCACCAGTATAAAAGGGCCATCTACAACTTTGCCGTGGAGAACTTCTCCAAAATATCCAGTGATGAAGGAACTACACAGGAACAAACTGGTACTTAAGAAAGTTTCTGTTATGCATAATAGCTGCTTACTTTTTTCTGATAGCAAGCTACCCAACACCAGTAGAAGAGGTGATATGAAGATTGATAGACCTTAGTATGCCTCTGGGTGGAACTGGGCATTTGCAGGAGTGTGCTCAAACTCTATACAAACAGGGTCCTGTACATGTACTCACCCCTTATACAGCTGGCGATGGTAGCAGTGGCTTACTGTCAGGCCCCCAGTCAGTTCACTCTCAACACAAAGTTTAGTTGAAGAAACTTTATTGAAGAGATTTGAGATGTCTTGAAGTGAAAGTTTTTGTTAGGACTAAAGAGCATAGCCACAGGTCCCTTGGTATAACCAAAAGCCACATTCCAGTCTTACATCACACATACAAAGTGAAACTAATACCCCTGACAGATATATGGGTTGTTGTTGTTGTTCAGTCACACAGTTGAGTCCAACTCTTCGCGGCCCCACGGACCACATCCCACCAGGCCCTCCTGTCTTCCATTGTGCTCTGCAATTTGCTTAATTTCATGTTCGTTGCCTCGATAACACTGTCTAACTATCTCATCCTTTGCCGTCCCCTTCTTCTTTGACCTTCAATCTTTCCCAGCATCAGGGTCTTCTCCAGTGAGTGCTCCCTTCTCATTTGGTGGCCAAAGTATTTGAGCTTCAGCTTCAGTATCTGGCCTTCCAGGGACCAGTCAGGGTTGATTTCTTTTAGGATTGACTGATTTGATCTCCTTGCAGTCCAAGGGACTCTCAAGAGTCTTCTCCAG
Organism: Gekko japonicus; assembly: GCF_001447785.1. Classification (NCBI taxonomy): domain Eukaryota; kingdom Metazoa; phylum Chordata; class Lepidosauria; order Squamata; family Gekkonidae; genus Gekko; species Gekko japonicus. The sequence goes on from NW_015173755.1 coordinate 142,579, forward strand.
CACCATAGTTCAAAAGAATCTATTCTTCAGCGCTCGGCCTTCCTTATAGTCCAACTCTCGCAGCCATACATGACTACTGAAAGACTATTGAAAGAGGTAGTCAATCTTTAAAGGTACAATTGTGGTCTTAGGGTACTGTCTCAGTGATGATCTGGTTCTTATAGATCCACATGGGTCAATGCAGGGGTAATTCATGAGGACAACCAGATGGATTTCACCTAGAGAACTGGTGTTGAGTAGTGATGGGCATGAACTGGGAAAATGTGGTATGGTTCATGGTATGCCAGCTTCATGAACCATGAAACATCACAAATAAACCAGTTTCATTTGTGAGGTTTGTGACATGGTAGAACACCCCTCAGCATGATAGAGACACCAAACTCACAAGGGATATCCGGCTAACCCACCTCTACCTACATGCCAAGGTTGGTGAGGATTGAATTTATGGGGTTCGAGTTATGGCTCCCCCAAAGAAGGTGTCCCCAGGAAAGCATTTTCTGGGGAAATGACAAGCACAGGTTCATGAGGGTCAGGATTGTATAGAATGGATCCTGTGCAAATTAAAGATGCCAAACATGCAAGAGATCTCCAGATGACTCTCCTCTACTTGCCCTCCAAGTTTGATGAGGATTGGATTTATGGGGTCCAAGTTACAGCCCCCCAAAGAAGGTGCTCCTATGGAGGGAAAAACAGCAAAAAAGCAAGGACAACAGAAGCCATGCAGAACAGAATCGAAGTCCCAGAGAATCTCTGCAGTAGAAACTGAAGGTTGGAGGCATTTTTGCAAGCCCAGCAGAACCAGTGCAATGTGCCCAGCAGAACTAGTGCCACTGTGGCACTGTGAACCCAACAGGACTAAGGTCAAGTCAGGGAAGTGTTTTTTGGGGGGACATGTCAGACACAGGTTCAAAAGTATATAGAATGGACCCCCTGCAAGTTACACACACCAAATGCACAGGGAACCTCACCCTGCCACCTGCTCTTTTACAATCTCTTCAAGTTGGGGGTGGATTACATTTCTGGCGTCCCAGTTACAGACTCCCCCAAAAAGTCTCTCCAATGCTCTTTCCAGAAAAGACAGCTGCAGTTACAGGAGTCTATGGAACAGCTCAGAAATAAGACAGCAAACTCACAGGGAAAGTTCACCTGGGCAGACCCCCCCATCAGACAGTGGAACCAAGGCAAGCATCCCCCCTATGCTTGCAACCCCCCCATCTTTAACTGCAAATTATATAATCAATCTGATTTCGGTGTTGCCCATCTGGTGATGTCCAAGTGTAGAGTGGCCTCTTGCATGGGCAGAAACTGGCAATTCAAAGTCTTATCTTCAAGGACGAGAGTCTGTGAGCTCTCACACCTTGAGGTGCATGTTTTGAGAAGAGTTACAGAGCAGCGCATCCTCTGCTTCTAGGTTCAAACAGTCTCACACTCATTCACACTCCCTGCCCCCCAGGAATATCAATGCATCAAGGGCAATAGATACAGAGCTGGGAAAAAGAACTAAATGGGCAAAAAACAACAGGTAGTAAATAATGAATCAGATACATAGACAGCCCGAGTCTGACATACCGCCCCCCTCAAGATCAACCTCCCCCCGGCCGGTCATGATGGAGGCGATGGAACCACTTAACCAATTTAGGGGACTGAACATGTTCAGCCACCACCCATTCTTGTTCTTCCAGCCCAAAGTCCTTCAACTTAATCAGGTACTGTAGGTGGCCATGCTTGATTCTGGAGTCAATCACTTCGTCCACCACATGGTGGGGTTGCCCATTGATCAGAAAAGGTGGTAGAGCTGGAGGACGAGGCGCCTAAGGCGATGGTCCTGTGTCCCATTTCAACTGGCTACAGTGAAGCACAGGGTGAAAATAACGTAGTGATTTAGGCAGTTCAACTTCCACAGCAACTTTATTTATGACCCGGACTACCTTAAAAGGGCCCACGTATTTCCACCCCAATTTTCTCCTTGTTTGCAACCCTTTGATATTTTTGGTGGAGATGTATACAGAGTCACCAGGGGCTAAATCCCATTCGGGGCTACGTTTCCCATCGGCATAATGCTTATAGTCCTCCTTTGCCTTGTGAAGAGTTTTATGCAGTAGTTCCCATTTTTTTTGTCACATTTGACCACCATAGCTGTGCATCCCCCTTTACAGGCTCAGAGAGGTCCACCAGAGGAAGGGGTGGTCCCTCATATCCGCGCACCACTATAAAAGGGCTCATGCCAATGGAGCTGTGCAAAGAGTTATTCTAGCAATATTCCGAGAATGGGAGAAGGGGCACCCAGTCATTTTGCTGATGGTTTACATAGCATCCACAATACTTGCTTCAGGATTTGGTTCATGCACTCTGTTTGCCCATCAGTTTCAGGGTGGTGACTACTACTCAGTCTCCAGGGCAGGGTGGGGCTCCATTCCCCAAGCTGAGCTCCACTGGTGCTCTCTGCACAGAGGGTCTAAAAAAGTCAGGCAGTCTTTACTCCACTGCACATAGGGGTCGTGATCAGCTAGCCACAGCTTTCCCAATATCATAGGGAACTGTGCAGTAGTGTGTACCATGAACTCCCAGTGTTCAGACACCCCCATAGGTAACTCAACAGTCTGGTATTGGCATGATAACATGGTAGTTCCATCCATCTGAGTAAAAGCTATAGGTTCCTTTAGTTTCGTTACTCTAACCCCTAGCCCAGCGCCGTAGCTAGGGAATTTTTTGGGAGGTGGCCTTCGGGGGCTGCCAGCTAATTAAACCAAAGCACAATGCAGGTGACATGTTGGGGCACTTTGGAGGCAGCCCAGGAAGGAGGGGGCCCAGAAGAAAGACTAGGGCCCCGGCTCCGTGGGCCCCATGTTAGCTACTGGCCAGCCCTAGCCCCATCACTAGGGTAGGGCTAATCAAGTCTCTGTAACACCCTGAGTCAATTAAAGCTCTCACCCATATATGGGTGCTGGCCTCTGGGTTTATCAGGGTAACAGTCACATAAAATAGAGGTACTGTTTCTCACCGAGTCTTGCGCTGGGGGCCCTTCACAGCAGGTCCTGGACTTTTCCCTGCACCTGAGGCTCGTCTCCGTCACTAGAAGAAGTGGTTCCTGATGATGGGAACTCAGCTGCTTGTAGAGCCTGGGGTGATTTGGAACATCTCCCGGATGGCTTCCTCTTCTTGTACTGGTGCTCCTCATGCCACTCCACTCGCCGGCTGAAAGTATTGCCATTTGCCCAAGTGCAATTGGTGGTGAAGTTCTGTCAGCAAGCTGCCATGGTTTATCAGATGTATATCTGCTTAACCTGTAAGTGCCCTTTAACCCTGCTTTCCTTTCTGTAATAACTTCATATGTTTATAGTTGTTGCCTAGCTACCCAGGCACATGCTCATAGACAAGCAGCTTGTTAGTGAAATGCAAAACAACTCAAGGGCAGGTGGAGAGATAAGGATTATTGCTGTAGTTGCTTGGGTTTTCGCTTTACTTCAGAGCCTGGGAACCAAGATGTTTTGGAGTACAGGGACCGTTCTGATTCCCAGCACTTTGGCGCTATTTCTTTCCTAGCGGGAATGTAACCCATTGGTGTAGAGGCTGTTTGAATTCCTTTCATATTACATGCTCGTTTCCCTCCATGTCATTCTAATCAGAAACCTTGTTTGTGGATCATCCTTTCAATAAAGTCGTCCTCTTCACTGAGAAGTGATTCCTTGATTGATGGCAACCTTACAAGTTCCCGGCTTTCCCACATCAGAGGCACAGGCCCTTCTTCAATCACTGCTCACGGTCCCCACCTGGTGGGGAATATCCTCTCCTTCTTGCTCCTCGCATCAAGGCCCCCCCGTGCCCAGGGGTCTTTTCGTGATACAGCCTCACCAGGTTGTGGCGGTTCTCTGCTTCACATGCCACTTTGATCCAGCCCGTTAAAGTGAGTGGGTTATCTTGGGCCAGGGCCTTCTCGAGAATGATGGTGTTCAACCCGGCCCAATAGAACTTGATGAGCACCTCTTCTGATCACCCCAGGAGCTTGGCCACGGTGACTTTGAACTAGCGCTCTCCCAGCTCGCCCCTCCCGGGTTTTCGGTCCTTCACCAATCACGGACTAGGGGGCGGGGGAGGCTTACTTTAGGGCGCTTCCGCCTAGTATGGGAAGCTGGGAAGAATGTGGCAATTTGGCTGGTGTACCGACCGCCTAATGCGCCGGCCAATAGTCTACCATCCCTGTTGGAAGCCGTATCAGCCTGGCTGCTGGAGCACCCTAGGCTTATAGTCTTGGGTGACTTCAACGTCCATGCTGATGACGCGATCTCCATACAGGCTGCGGACCTGGTGTTGTCTGTGGCGGCACTGGGACTCTCCCAATTTATAACGACTCCCACTCACCGGGCTGGTCACACGCTCAATTTGGTCTTCGCGGCTGGGGTAACAGTGGACCGGATTACTGCTTTGGCAGTACCATGGTCAGACCACCATGCCCTGGAGGCCCATCTGAATGTTCCACCCCAACCCTGTTTAAGCGGTGAGCATATTTTAGCTTGCCCACGGAGCCTAATGGACCCATTGCAGCTTCAGAGGGCCCTGCGAGATCTGATGCCCCCCGGCAGCTCGTTAGATGAGCTTGTCGAGGACTGGCATAGCCATCGATGAGATCGCTCCCCGGCACCCTCTACGCTCCTGCTCCAAACTTGCTCCATGGTATGCCCAGGAGTTGAGGGGCATGAAGTGGGAGTTAAGGCGGCTAGAGAGACGGTGGCGATGTGATCGTGACGAAGCCACAAGAGCATCTTATAGGACGTTTATGCACTTTAATACACTTGGAAAATAAGAAACACCTGATTTACTTGATGAATCTGCTTTAAAACAATATTTTGTTCCTGCTTCCTGCGCACCGTCCACTCTTGCTAGGAATGAATTACAAGGATAAAATGAAGGGGAAATGATGCTGTGTCCCCACCAGTGAGAAAAGCAGAGTAGAAATGTCTAAATAAGTAATAATAAATAAATACAAGTGGACTTATAAGAAAATAAAAATCTCATTTATATTTTAAATCCCACAATAACCATTTCAGTGTGGGGCTTACAGGGGTCACAGCTTGACCAAGAATCTTGCTGTGAGTGACAGCTCCTACTATTGCTGCTTTGTTCTTCTTGGCAGTACCTAACTTCATTTCCACATGGAATCCTGACCCCGTACTACTGTAACTAAAGATAATAAAACATGCCCTATCCTGTATTACAATTCTACAACTAGCGGATGGTTCACAAGTAATCCATTTTCATACTATACTTATATTGTGCAAAAATTGTATTGTTTTTAAAATAAATTGCCATTTAAGCATTTAAAAATGTCCCCACAACCACTTGGGGTCTAAAGAGAGCTTCAGAGTTGGAGTTGGCAGTAGTGTAGTGATGTTAAATATGAGTTGCTCAAATTTGACATCACCTGAGGAGTGTCCATGTCTCATCTGTAGAGGATTTGCATTATTATATGCATAAGGTCACAGTTAAAGCATCTCCAGTTAAAAGGACCAGGTGATGTGAAAGACTTCTACCAGAGAACTAAGAAAGCAGCCACCAATCAGAGTAGAAATACCGACCTGAACAGATAAACAGTCTGACTGGTAAACTTTGTGTGTGTTCGTATGAATGTATATAAAAAGATGGGTTGCTACAAGGATGGAAAATTAGGACACAGCAGAGGAGGAGGACAGGGCATCAATCTGAGAATCCAGTAAAAAGACACAAGCTGTGCTATATCCAAATGTAAGGAAGACGGCACTGGCTATGATGACAATTTATGGATGCTTACTTAGGAGAAAGCTTCACTGAACTCAGTGGGGCTTACTTCCTAATAAATGTGTAAGTAATTCAGTGGCATGCTTTGCCCCCCCCCAGTCAGAATAATGAAACAAAGGAAGACGGCACTGGCTATGATGACAATTTATGGATGCTTTCTTAGGAGAAAGCTTCACTGGACTCAGTGGGGCTTACTTCCTAATAAATGTGTAAGTAATTCAGTGGCATGCTTTGCCCCCCCCCAGTCAGAATAATGACACAGACAACAGTTTGGAAGTAAACAAGGGCCACTTTATTAACTATTTAACATAACATTGCAGCAAGGGAACAACTAAGCGAGC